>NW_009720220.1:0-11585 GCF_000703405.1 Apaloderma vittatum
CCTAGGCCATTCTATGATTCTATGATGAGATGTTTTCCAGAAGAAAAACATAGCCCTTGAGACTAGAGCAGATACTGTCTTACAATATTTTACTGAGTTAAGAATAAGTGTTCTATACGAAAAATGATGCAAGACCTGATGACTCAGCCTGCCCTTCTTCCTCTCTGCTTACTGTTCCATCGTGGCCGCTGCACTTTGTTACGACAGGTACAATTGTTGCTCCATCATAGGGAGAATTGGAGTGCACTGTCATTAACAAGGAGTACGTCTGAATATGTGCATGATCAAACACACCTGGAATAAATAATCCAATACTTTTAGAGTATATGCTTTTTGTCTATTATTTGTCTAGAAATTCAGAATTTACCATTTCTTTGCTAATTTAACAGGGGGAGCATTTTACACTCCAGAAACTATCGATACAGCTAGGCTGCATTACCGAAACTCCTGGGCTCCCATACTGCATGCAGTAGCGCTTTGGCTCAACAGTACAGGATTTAATGCTTCAGAGTCAACAGAAGAGACTGCTGCAGCAATACCCAGTTCACAAAAACGTGCTACATCCATTATGTTAAACCAGACACCTGGAACTCCGCCTACGACTAAATCCTTGCCAGAGATAAACAAAGATCGAATGCATTTAATTTTGGGTAAGAGTTACAAGTTGAGAGTTCTGTAGCAGCACATTATGATATGAAATGGTATGGGAATACTGAGCTTAAAATTTGGGAAGTTTAAAATGCATCACATGTCTGGATAGTACTATTTTGAAATATTTTTGTCTCCTCCACTCTGTATCTCTCTGCCTCCTGTGTTCTTTATATTTTGACAGAGTAATTGTCAGTGTGATTATTGTGATTTTTATAGACAAGTTGCATATCTAGGTTATTTATGTAATAGAATAAAATGAGTAGGAACTGATCGACACTAGTATAATTCAGATGATACCAAATGTAAGGCTTCAAAGACACAAGATTAGTTAGTAAAGTTAATTAAAAATACACACATAAAAACACAGTTCAGTAGAGACTGATATTTGACAAGTCACATAGAATAATTTTTGCATTGTTTTTTCATCTGTGAGTAGCACTCACTGTTTCTCTTTGTTGTTATCTAACAGCTCTAAGAGGTGGATGTGATCACTTATTCTGAGGAATGCCTACAGCTGAGATATGCAGATACTTAAAACCAGAATTAAATGCCATATGTATAATACGAATATTGCATAATCTTTGAGGTTTAACTTCATCTCTGTTATCTTTACATTTAGAAGAGTTCAGTAAAATAAAACTCAGTTTACAGTTGAAGTATTCGGAAGTCAGACTTACAGATCCTTAAAACAAAGTGTGAATTTCCATTCAGTAACTCAAGTTGCTTGCTGTCACTGTTTAGCATTTTTCCTGCCAAATTTTCAGGAAGACATGATGCGGAAGAGAAAGCTGCTACAATTCTGCAGTTTGTAATAATGCATAAACTATGTTTGCCTCTAAAGGAAGAACTGAGAAAAACATGTATCTTTCTTTAGTTAAGAACCTGCTATGCTTAAAAGAAATTTTAAAAAGAAAACTTGATTTTATAATGATGTAACCATTCTTTTTAATTATTGCTCATTTCAGGTGTTAGTATACAGTTTCTGTGTTCCCCACGACCTGAAGAGCCTGTTGAACATGTTACATCTTGTTTGCAAGCACTTCATACATTATTGGACTCCCCTTGTGCCAGAATCCATATTGCAGAGGATCAGGTACTGTATGAGTGTGTAGTAACAATCAGCTTTTTCTAGGTCTTGGTCTTTCATCTGTGATGATTATAAAAGCTGTAATTATTTTTGTGTGAGAATAGTATTTGCTCATCATAAGCAAGTGACATAACAATTAGGAACTGTTAAGTCCTAATTAATTTTTTTAATATCTGTTTTCTTTTACTGTAGCTCCTTGGTGTTGAACTCTTGAGTGTGCTTCACCGACTCCTGTTGACCTGGGATCCTCCTTCAGTCCAGCTACTGGTTACAGGAGTTGTCCAGCAGATAGTAAGAGCAGCTCAAGATTATTTACAGGAAAAAAGGAACACTCTAAGTAAGATTTTGAAAACACGGCTTGCTTTGCAGTGTAAATAAGCAACAAGTTTTCATATTGGGAAAGGAATTCAAATACACTGGAATGGGGTTACACTGAGGGTGAAAATTATATGTATTCCACAGATACTTTTGATGAATTGTAATCTTTACCTGCTAATTTCTTAACTGTTGCAAGATGTAGTTTCTTCTTCCCCTGATTATTCTAGTGGTTATTCTTTTCATGTCATGATTTTCATTCATTTTTCTTGAATGTGAGTGATGAAAATTATACCCAGCACACTACTTAACACTTACTAATACCTTGTTTGGGTCATTAATGTTTCTTTATTGACTGCGTCCTTAGCACTTCATTTACTTTTTGTCTAAAGTTTAACGGTTCAGCCCTCAACGCAGGGTCTTGTGGTGTGTCCCTGGACAGCTGGCATTCATGAGGTGAGTGAACTTCTACTGGAACCAGTGTGAAAACTTGCCTGCCCAGGAGATCTTGCCAGGAAGTAGAACAGACTTGCATCTGGGTTCTTACTTCACTGGCAATCAGGGTGTGTCAGCATCCAGAAGCTCTGGGAACGGAGTGTGCAAACAGGAGCAAGGCAGTTGGCATGGAAAGGCAAGCTCATGCAGCCCAAAACTGCTGCTCAAGACTCTACAAGACTGCTAGAGTCAGCATAATGATGCCAGTCACATACAGCAAGACACAGTCTGCTGACTGAGAAACAATCATCTCTGGCACATCAGAGATCTAGTGACCTGTCTTGAAATTCAGATTAAAGTCTGGATGTGACAGTCCTCCAGGTGCTTTTCTGTGCAGCCAGATCTGGAGGTGACATTGGTCTTACCTGTGAGATGTGAAGGAAACGCATGTGAAGGTGAGCAGACTGTAGCATCAGGAAAATGATGTGTTGTTCACAGAGATCCTGTAGGTGCAGGAGCCCAAGGCCCATGTGTCCCAGAAGGAAGGACAGCCATAGGCTGTGCTGGAATACGGCCCTGAAGGATGAGACTTCCATGAAGGTGGGCACTGCAAGGTTGTGACTTCCAGCAACTCCTGTGACTTTTGGCTTTATCTTCAGATATCCAGAGATCTGGCAAGAGGAGAAGAGGAAGAAGCTGTCAAGGTAGTTATCTGGTCAGCTGTTCCTTTTTGACAGGTCAGAATTGATACCAGTATGAAGAAGTGAAGGGTGATACCAGTCAGGAACTCTTCTTGTTTGCCACAGACTGCCTTATCAAGAAGAGGAGATGGGTGAAGCCATACTAAACCAACTGGCAGAAGCCTTCCAGTCACACGCCATGGGAGTCTCATGAGAGACTTTTACCATCCAGACATACGCTAGAAGAGCACCACTGCAGGATGCTAACAACCTGAAGCTTTCAGAAACATATGAGGCACCAGATGCTGGAAAGTCCAAATAAGCGAGATGCTTGGTGAATCTGCTCCTCACTAATATGGAAGAAATGGTTATGCGAGTTAATGATAGCAGTGCCTGTAGCAGCCATTAGAGTTCACGATCCTGCGGGAAATGAAGAAAGCAAATAGCAGAACAAAAGCTTTGGCCTGACTTAGCAGACTTGGCCTTGTGCAGGGACCTTGCAAACAAGATCTTGTAAACTTCTCAGAAGGGCAAAGGAAAGAGAGATGGGTCATCTTCGGTGACAAAAATAGCTCATCCAAAAGTGCAGGATGCCAAGCAGAAAAAAAAAGGCTGACTTAGCTGATTGGAAACTTCTGACCAAGCTCAAATGTGACAAGGAAGTGTATGGATGGTGGAAGTGGGGGCACACTGCCCAGGAAGATTACTCAGGAAGTCTGCTTAGGTATGTAAGAGTGGAATTAGGAGAGCCACAATCTGGCTGGAGCTGAGGCTGGTGATGAATGTTAAGTGTGACAAAAAGGGCTTTCATAGATATGTTGGCAGCAAAAAGACCTGCTACTGAATGAATTTGGTGATCTAATGACAGAACACATCTTGGGGAGGTTGAAACTGAGGCACTATTATCTTTGCTTCGTCCTCCTGTGTGTCTCTGTCTAGTGTGCACTTTTAGGGGAGAGGATTGCTACCTAGAGTAGAAGAGCATCAGGTCAGAGACTGCTTAGGTAAAAGCTAGACATCCCCTGAGATGGAATGCATCTGAGGGAGCTGGCTGATGGCATGCTAAGGCTGCTGCAGTCATCTTTGAACAGCTGTGGTGCTCAAGGAAGCCTTCTTATGAATGGCAAAAGTAGACACTATATCTAACTTTCATTAAGTAAAGATGCAAAGTGGGCTTTTGGATACTATATGCCAGGAAGCCTACTCTGTGTGTTGAAAGATTTTGGAGTCAATTCCCTTGGAAACCACTTGGAGCACATGAAGTAGAAGAATGTGATGGAAATATTGGCTACAGACTTGCCAGGGACAAATAATGCTTAATCATGGTCTGTGATGAAATAACTGGCTTTGGATGAAGGGGGAGTGGTGAATATTACTTAGCTTGACTTTTGCAAGGCTTTTGACCCAATACCCAAATAGTATCATTGTCAAATTGGAGAGATGTGAACTAAAAAGTAGGAAAATAACTGGCTGGGCTGCTATGCTTGAATGCTGTTAAGTGATTTGAGTCTAACTGGCAGCTGGTTGCAACAGGTGTTCCTCAGAGTTTGGTATTGAGTCTGCTACTGTTGAATGTTGTCATTAACAACTTGGATGACAGGACAGAATGCACTGTCAGCAGATTCGTGGGTGATACCAAATTGTGCAAGTTATGGATACAGAGGAGGGCAGTGCTGCCTTTCAGGAGAATTTCAAGTTGCAGGACTGAGAACCTGCTGAAATTTGGTAAAGACATGAAAAATCCTGCATTTGAGGTGGAATAACCCTGTGTGTTGGCTTAGGCTGGGAATCTGACAGACTGGATAGCAGGTTTGCTGGCTAACAAGTTGAATGTGACTCCATGGTGTTCCTGTGCAGCACGGAAGACTATTACATAGCTGCATTAGAAAAGCATGACCAGTAGATTAAAGGATATGATTGTTCTTTCAGCTTATGCTTATGAAGATGTATCTGGTACAGTGTCTAGTGTTCCTCACCCTTCTCCCTCATCCTGAATGAGAGAGATGTTGGCAGACTGAAGGAAGTCCAGTGGAGGTCCACTAAGCTGCTTGGGAGGTGAAGTATGTGACACATGAGAAGAGGCTGAGAGAGCTGAACATCTTTAGTCTGCTGAAGAGAGAGTTAATATGGGATAGAATAGCAATCCCCCTTCTCAACAGTGATTTAAAGGGAAGACCAATCCAGAGTCTTTTGATGATGGAAGAACAAGAGGAAATGGACACAAGTTGCAGCAACGGAAATGCAGATGGGGTACCCGGGAAAAATTTGTCAACGTGGGGGTGATGAAGCAGTAGAACAGGTGCACAGGAGTTGTGATATCTCTGTGCTTGAAGATACTCAAAACCATATCAGCCCTGAGCAACTTGCTCTAGCTTTTAAGTTGGCCCTGTTTTGAACAGGAGATTGGACTTGGATGAATTATGGAGATCCCTTTCAACTTATTTGTTTTCTGAGCTTCTCTGATGAGTCGATAGACCTAAATCCTGTTCTCCTACTTGGCCTCTATTGAGCTTTAGTAAAATTCATGCTTTCTTCTTTTATCTTTTGTTATTCTGTTATGGTATTTCATCTTCTGATGTTTTGCTTAAGCTTCTCATCGGCATATTCTGTTATTTCATTTCTGCTATATGTAATAATATCCTTGATAATGGTATCAACATAAGTCTGGAAGCTACTTTCTGAGGTACTTTTAGTAACACTTCTTCCTTTTAACAGAGGATCTCCCTGTTCAATCATTCCTTTACCGTTTCTTAAAAGTCTTGCATTGGATGTACTGCTTCCATCTTTGCCAGATAAATCAGTGGCAAACTCACAAATAGTTCACTGATATCTGCTTAGGTTAGGTCTGCCATGTTTTCTTTTACCTGTAAGAAGTAAAACCTGAAGAATATTCTCCTACTGAGGAAAACTACCATCTTAGTCTGGCACAAAGTACTTCTGAGAAAAAAAAAAAATCCAACTGTTACCTTTTGCCCATTTTCCACATAAAAACAGAGAGAGGATTTTCCTAGGACTTGAGGAACCAGCACAGCTAAAAATGCAAGCTCTGTTCCTTCATATGAATCAATGGAATTGTTTACTGTAGGCCCAATAAGTTGCATTTTTCCAAATCAGTGAATGTGATAACACTGGCAATCATTTAAATTCACAGGAGCTCCATAGGGGTAGTTCAAGCCAGCTCTGACTTACTGAGTCTCTGTTGCTGTTTAAAGGGAGAAGGAAAGACTGCAGCTGGCCAAGCTGCCATTCAAGAGACTTTGTGAGCCGAGTGCACTGAAATCATGAACTCAGACACAGAATCCTACAATGCTTTTCTGTTCTCTCATTTCATAATCAATTTAGACTGAAGTAAGATTTTTTCAGGGTTGAACATTTAACAGCCATTAAATTAAAAAATTAGTAATGCCTATTTATTTGGCAGTCATTTATGTTAATTTTACAGTCAAATTTAAAGGAACTAAAATAATTACTGCATTTTTATTTTGTGTAAGGATCACTACTTTTTCTTCCAGTTCTGGATGCATTTTTAGTAAGTACTGTTGCAATTGCAATACTTGTAAAGTATTTTAAACCCTTTTAAGTCATTCTGACTAAAACATTTAGTTTGGTATGAGCCATGTTTGTCATATCTTACTGTGAAGAAACTTTTTTGATTTTTAAATTCTTTTTAAAAATTGTTTCATGTACTCTTTGGCATGGAATCTTTCTTAGCTGTCTCCTCAGACATCTCTTTCCTTTTTTCAGATGAAGAGGATATTGAGGAAAAAGAAAATCCTCTTGTTTTAGGGGAGGGAGGCGAGAGTGGTGGTCTCGTGCCTGGAAAATCTTTAGTCTTTGCAGCCATGGAATTGCTCATGTTTATCTTGGTACGGCACATGCCCCACCTGAGTTCAAAAGTTTCAGATTCTCCAAGTCACATTGCTGCCAAATCCCACCTCTCTGAGGAAAGCGCTCGTCTTGTGGCCGCCACCGTTACTATACTGTCTGACCTGCCTTCTCTGTGCTCTCCAGCAGGTAAGGTGCTGTTACTGTAGGGGAAGCGTAGCGAGCGTAGGATTCTAAAACCAAACTGTAAATACATTTTAAGAGGATACTTGAAGGGTCATCTATTGAAAAGTATATTTAGGTTCTAAAGTAAGTTAAGAATTCAGGCTTTCCCAGTGAGCAACATGAAGGAATGTATCTGTGCTGCAAGTTTTCTGAAGAAATGAGCTCTATATCACTATGATTTTATTGTTGATTTTTTTCCTTTTTTCCTGATTTTGGAACCTTTTGGCCAATTTTTATCATGCTGTAAAAGAAACATGTACATCTTGTGGATAATTAAATTTCTGAGAAGTTCATGAAAAGCAGCAGCTGGGTGAAAAGAGAATCAAACTGAGGAAAAAACAGCTCAATTCAGCTGTGGTGCACTTGGTTTTGCAGCCGCTGGCTGTCAGTCATCCCAAATGTGACTCCAGACTAAATGGAGCTTTCTTCTGCCCAGGGAGACTGTCACAAAGGATATGTGTAAACTAGGATAATTGCACTGAGTGGAGTTCAGGGGTAAAGGACACAATTGCATGGGAAGCTGTGCTCTTTGAGTTTTGCTTTTCAGAGAGCAAATTGCTTCAGAGTTGTCTCGTGGGTCTCTGGGAAGTTTTACACACTGATATAGATAAGATGTTTTAGAGGTTGGTCCCTTAATGAGCCACGTGGTGAATAGCATATTTGGATAGAGTCATGCTCAGAACACAACAAGGGCTGTCTTCAAACAGACAATTTGTTCTACAGTTCTTTAAAAAACAGTAGATTTTGAGCTGATCTGAAGTCCTGCACTGCTTTTTATTTGATTCCTGGTGGTTTTTCCTTTATCCGTTTTGAGGTTGGGGTTTTTTGGAGATTTTTTTGTGGAGTTTTTTTGGTGTGGTTTTCTTTTGTGTGTGGGGAGCTGAGGCAAAGAGAGTAATGGTACTACTTCTGTGTTGACTGGAGTGAAGGCGTAACTCCCAGTGTTTGGCATGTGGCCAGTGAAAGTAGCTCAGAAACTATTGTTAGTCTGCAGAGACTGTTAGAGTTGGGCTTTTTTCTTTTCAAGAAGATGTAACCAGCTGATAACAGTAGGAGATGGGGGCATAGTACATGCACAAACATTTGTGTTAATTGAGCTTTTGAAGGTAATGGAAGCTGTAAACTAAAAGAACTCATCACTTTCTGTGACTGAGTGGGTTTTTGTATTTCTTCCTCTTTCTTTAAAACATGAGCATCCTGCAGTTTCCACTGTAGAAGATTCTGGGCAATCTGATCTACAGGAGCTGCTGCTTTGAAAAAAGGGGTTGGATTAGATGACCTCTAGAGGTCCCTTCTAGTTGTAATTAATTCTACTTAGTATATTTACCCTCACAGCATTCCCAGAAGTAGGAAAATGTTTGGATATATGCTTCCACAGATGTGGGAACTTGAGGCATAGAAAAGGTGTGGAAAGAGACTTGACAGTCTTAAGTGAGCTGTAATTGGTATTGCCTGCGTAAACCCAATAGCACCCTTATTTCAGTCCTACAGGGACTTTTAAGTCTGCATGTGTTATTGAAATTTTTAATAAAGTTCCAAGGTGTCTAAAGTCAGGTTACATGTTACCTGACCAATATTTCTTGAGTATGCCTAACTTGCCTCTGCAGGACTGGCTACACAAAATATCTAGATGCGTACTGATTTCTTCAGAAAAGCAATGCAGTAGGAGGACCATTTTGTCTCCCGATGGCTGCAGCTTCTACCCAGCATGTGAGGCAGACAGATAACTTCCTTACTTTGCTTCTGGGACTTGTACATCACACCAGCTTCCTTGGAAAGTGCCTTAACTTGGTTTGGCTACCTGTTTCCAGACCTCTTGTTGTTTACTTCATAGGACCTTAGCAATATGCAGATCCTGTTTTAAGATGTTTAACAATCTGGACATGTTCAATATGATACAAGGCATGCAATACATGGTATGTAGGGCAAAACTTTAAAAGCTTACTCATAATTCCTGAACTGACAGCAACATTTTAAGTGTTGGCTTATGTGACTTGTGTCACATGAGGATACACTTCAGTAGTGCTGATGAATTAATTTGGTGATAAAATGTTGAAGAGCACATATAATTTATTATCTGAATTACAGTTTTTCTTGGTGCCTTCTTTGTCTCCTAGCCATATATATTCATTGGGAAAGCTAAAGAGGTTATTTATCCTGCTTGTTGGAATTACCTTCAGAAATTCTTTTTTTTTGTTTGTTTGATTTCTTTTTTCTTTCTAGGATGTATGACAGTCTTGCCCACTATCCTGTTTCTGATTACAAGAGTACTGAAAGAAACAGCAGTAAAATCAGCTGATAATCAGGTCCCACCTCCAGTCAGTGCAGCCCTTCAAGGGATAAAAACTATTGTTACTCTTCCAACAGTCAAGACTGATGAAACTCAGAAACAATGGACAGGTCTGATCCGCAGCACTCTGGCATCTATCTTGGAATACTCTCAACCTGGTAGGTGGTTTCCCAATGCAGGAGAGTTCAAGAGAACTGGTTTTTGCTGTAATGAAAAGGCAAATATAGTATCTGCCTAAAATTTAATATGCTTCATGTCTGTGGGTTGGGGATTAAACAAGGTGATGAATTGCTTGCAAAATTGAAATGTGAGAAAGACCTGAGTGCACAGAGCGTAACTAATGAGTTATTTTGTGTTCAAGAAAAGCTCCGTATTTGCTTTAATAAAACAGTTACAACACAGGAGTTCTCATCCCAGGTTTGTCACTGGTGGTCTGTTTTCTTTGACAGTATTGACCATAACCTCCTGTCAGAAATTTTGCATTTTGCAACTCATATTGCAGCTCCCCCTCTCCCCCAATCAGATCCTTTCTATAGGGGTATTTTTCTGTTACTAGCTCAGACTTTCCTCTTCCATTCTGAATGCCATTGTGATCTGATTATTCCATACTTTAGATTTTCCTCAGGCTGACCTTACCAGTCTTCATAGTTTCAGCTAATGACGTGTTTCTGGAACTTAGAAATCAACCTTGCAATATTGATCGGTCTGCTGAGTGGCTAACGAGAAAATTCTGAAGGAGTTTCAAGCTGAATTGGCTTCACTTCCTGGACTGTGTCTCAATTTCTGTGACTGCTGGCAACTCTAGACATGTTGGCAAGGCCTGAGTAAACTATCATTTCCACCCCTCCTTTCCTCTATCCACAGAATACCTGCTAGCTTAAAAGAAAGTTGTAGGGGAACTGATCTCTTTACTGAAAATGTAATTGTTCAGTACTGTACATGGACTTGACACCTTGAGTTAAAACTCAAGAAAAATGGTAATCGGTGTATTTTTAAAGTATTTGTTGACACGATTTATATAGTCTTAATGACAGTGAGTGTTAAAGTCAATGAGTGTGAAGATAACAAGGGATAATTCTGGCAAGGCTCATACTAGAGTATGATCTTCACAATACTGGTAGAAGCTTTCAGTGGTAAGGAAAAAATCCTACTCCTGCCAAAAAAAAAATCTGTTACCCACCAGCAGGATCTCTACTGTGTCTCTTTAGAGAACTGCAGACTACTCTTAGTTCACATTCATACTTGGCTTTCCCCTTCAAAAACGAAAAAATATGTACAATCTCAGCTGCGAAAGAGAGAGACGAAGATTTGTCACTTGCATAATGGTAGTTAAGCCCAAAAGCGTCCCATTACATCCCCAAGGAGTCAAGAGCAGCTTGGATGGAGTTACTCATGTGAGAGATAGGGAGCGAGAAGGTAAATGATCTTGAAAACGTCTGAAGGGGAGGGATTGGTAGATTTATGTTAACCAAATCAAACTTCTAATCTGATTTGTCACATCAGCTCTCACCTTCCAGCCTTTTGTTACTGTAAAGATTTCCCAGTTTCTCTTTCCAGAAACATTACTTGCTTTAGACTTTTTTTTGCAGACTTCAGAAATCTTTATCGATTCCTTGCAAAAATGTTTTTTTTTCCTTTTCCCTTCTAATCTTCTGTGGAGTGGGACATACCACGCACGAATCTAAGTGAGGTCTACTGCATATAATTTCAAGTCTTGTAATTCAATCAAATGTAAACAACGTTAAAATTTATTTATTTTTTCTTAAATTTTTACTTAAAATGTTTGGAGTATTTTTTCGAAGTGAGGTTTCACAGCATGGCTAAGCCAATTGAGTGAGTAGGTGATGTTTATAAAGGGCAATCATGCTGGTTTTGGTTGGACTTTTTTTGCTGACTATTTATCTGTTGTTTCTTTGTTCCTCTCAAGAGGGAGTGGAACCAATCTGGCCAACAAAACCAGCAGAAGAGTATTTTTAATATACAATTATAAAAATGTATTATTATTAAAATATATATTTTATATATTACATATATTTGTATAAAAACATTCTTATATTAAACATATACAATATATTTT
>NW_009720221.1:0-220 GCF_000703405.1 Apaloderma vittatum
CTCACATGCCGTGGCAACGCACTTGAAATGAAGCTTCCTTGGTAGCGATGTCAGGTTGACAGGCCTTTAGTTCCACATATCCTCCTTCTGGCCCTTCCTGAAGATGGACTTCACATTGGCAAGACTCCAGTCATCCAGGACGTCCCCTGTTAACCAGGACTGCTGATAAATGATGGAGATTGACTTGGTGAGTTCCTCCATTAGCTCCCTCAGCCCCCGG
>NW_009720221.1:637-986 GCF_000703405.1 Apaloderma vittatum
CCTAGTGTCCGTGCCCAGGGTTGCTGGCCATGGCCCCCTAATCCTGTGATGGAAGGAGGAGGCAAGTGGAGGCAAGTCTCAGGGATATCCCCAAGTCTATTCACCCATGCTCAATTCCTGTTATTCTTTGGAGACACAGTCTTCCAAGACCCCTTGCCCAGCACAGCTACAACCAAAGCAAGAGGATCACTCTTCACCAAGAACCTGAAAGACTGTTGACTTCCACAGAGCCTCTCAAAATAGTCACACTCCCTCAGCTGAGCACAGCAGTTCTCAGGATTCCTATTTGCAAATTTTGCTCCAGGGCCAAGGGTCTATTTATGAGCAGAGTTGCAGCAAGGCAAAGACT
>NW_009720221.1:1047-1478 GCF_000703405.1 Apaloderma vittatum
CTGCTTCAGTGTGCCCCAGCCTCCAATGCATCTCACAAGTGTGTAGCCCCAGGCTGTGCCCCCAAGTATTTCCCCTACAAAGCAATGGATTTCTGCCTCAGCACTCACAATGCAGATGTAAAGTCCACATAAGCAACACAGGCAGGCTTGCAGCAATACTTTAATGTGACCAAAGCGAGTAATGAGGAGAATCAGGAGGAGCCAAGCTTTTTGTTATTGAGGAGATCCCAGGGGGCACCAGTTGATTTGTCCAGTAAAGAGAGACAGAGCCGCAGGTCCCTCCAGGCTGGTCACTGGGGGTCTCACAGAGCACTATGAGGAGAGCACGAGATAAGAAATAAAGAAAGACAGGAAAGGTAGACAGTGGCCATGTTTTCAGATATCCCTGACACTGGTCTTTTCAGTCTTCCCCTTGCAGGAGAGGCAAGAGA
>NW_009720222.1:0-34715 GCF_000703405.1 Apaloderma vittatum
TGCTAAGGCCTGAGGGATAAATAATGAGCCTGGTGATTCCCCACTGATCATCTGGCAATATGGGTACAGTGACTGTGAAGGACTGTAGTGGTGGTTGTCACATAAGGTATGCACTGGTGAAGGGTAAGAGTTAGACACCGCATTACCTCTGAAGATTTTGTTTCTAGCTCCACTACTATGCTGTATACAGCCATGTTGCTTAGCCACGTGGTTTGCAAGCACATTTGTCTGGCAATGCTACTGGATTATAACCTCCTTGGAGCAGGCACAATCTAGTATTACATACATGCACAGCAGTCCCTGTTCTCTGTGGAGTTCTCTAATCAAAACCCATACACAAATACATAGCGGAGATGATTTGCTAACAGTCATATGGGATATCACAGTTATTTTCTGGTGGGGGGGAGTGGCTGCAATGTCTTAGTATATGTACTACTGGAGAATGATGACTCTTCTTTCATGCTGAATACTGTGCGATATGCTGCTGGAATTTCCTGTTTACTTTAAACTTTGAGCTGGATTCTGATTCCTTTCGCTTTACTCCTGAGCTGAATAGTACCTTGTTCCACAAATGGTCTCATAGGTTCAATGGGATCATTCACGGATGACAAGGTACTATTCAACATGACTAAAAGCCTTGGTGTCTGGTCCTTAAATCATATTTGCTTGTTGGAGTGTATGTGTGTATTTGTGCATGTGTCTGGGTTTTAAGCTTTTTTTAACAAGTGACCATAGTTTAACCTGTTAGGCTTCACTGAAACCTTTCATTATTAGTCCTATTGTTGGGTCACAAAGCTTCATAATGTTCCTCATTGTTGTTTGTTTCCAGCACTGAATTAGAAATTAATTCTCTCTCAGATTCACTGGCATATGCTTCTAAGCTTATATTCTCAGTTTAATGTATCCCATGGTATGTGTGTCTCATCAAATGTGACAGATTGGGGTGATTCTGTCAATAATTCATATCTGATATAGAGTAGAACAAAGTTAAGAGGGAATTACAAAGTAATATAATCCCTGTCCCTTTTAAAACAGGCAAAGTCGGACTAAAATTGATGCCTTTGACCAGGACACTTAACATTCAAAAGCTAAATGTACCAGCACGAGGAGTGATAGATGCTTGTTTAGAAATAATATGGGAAGTCAGAGTAGAAGATAGCGACTGACGTCTTCAAAAGAAGTCCTCTGGGCCTCACTTTTCAGAGGTGAGGAAGCTGCCACAGCTCTCATTAAATTCCACCGTAGTCCCAGGTGCTCAATACCTCTGAATTTCAAGCAATTAAGTAGGGCATGCAAACTGGGATGCTGTAAGCTGATAACAGTTGAGGCCGATCCACTTGAAGGCACTGCCAAAGCAGTTGCTGAGAAACTAGAGGCTGAAAAGCAAAATAGTGAAGTCAATTCTGTGTGTGCCAAAGACCCTGCAAGTGTTTTTGACTTCTTTGATATAGACTTGGATGCTTTGATTAACATAGATAAATAGCAGTCAAGGAGTTTTTTTGAAGCAGGTCTAAATGGTTGGAAGACGTGAGGACTAGAGGCTGCTTCTGCCTGTATGTGGGAGAGGAAGTTTCCCTGCTGTATGAAAAGAGCTTGCTGCATGATCCTCGATGGAAAGCAGGGACTCCTGCTGAGCTATACAGGCTTTTAGTGAAGCAACTGTTCTTCATAGGGGGGACAGCTGCAATTTTACCTGTGTGTTGTGCATGCAGATTGACCTCCTGTGCTTCACCAGGCATCTTCTTCCTGCTACAAATGTTTTTCCAAGGGCATTTGCAAGAGCTATTGTCTCATTGGTTTGGTCAATGGCTGATATATTAAGGGAACCTTTAGATGTCCCATAGAATTAGAAATAATTTGTGACTCACAGGAGGGCTGGGAAAATATGGTTTTACTGCAATAGAAGTAGAAGCAAAAGCTCCTTCAAATCCCAGGAGATCAGTGTCTGTCTGTGAGGAACTGTCTGATACTGCATGTTTCTTCCTTGTACAGTCTCCTGTGGGATTCTCCTGCTGCATCTGCAATGTTCTGCAGTGCATGATGCCCAGCTTTTGCAGTTAGATAATACACCCTGAAAATGTTCTAATTTCCTGTGGAATTGTCTGTTGCAGAAGTTGCATTATCACAAAAAGCACCTTGAAAATTTAAAAACAGTAAAGTTCCGGGCTCCTGGGCTTTTCCCATCTCCCTGTTTTTTCTCAGCTAGACTTGGAACAGTTGGCCTCTACTTTCCGACCAAGGGACTCCCCCCTGGATCAACACAGCTTCCCTGAGGCCTCTCAGGGACTGATTTATGTGCTGACAAAAGCAACCACGTGTAAGGAAGCAGTCTGTCTTCCCAAGCCTTTCTGGAGGCTGAAGATTTCTGCTGCACATATGCTGCTCAAGAAAACATTGTGTGATTCAACTGCAAGAGTCTCAGAGGGTTGGGAAAGCAAAAATCTGGCTAGGACAATCAAGTATGGTACTGTGTGACCACACGGAGGAGGCTCTAAGCTTTCATGTCTTTGTGTCGTGTTAATAAGATATGGCAGTACAGGGAAAAGCACTATGTCAAGAATACGGTAACTGTCTCCTCCTTCAATTAAAATAGGTCTGATCCAAAACTAAGCATTCATCACCTGTTAAAGATAAATTTACCCTGCTGTTTATGTGATATTCCCTTGCTAAGTATGTCACAAAGGTTGTGATGAAGTCACACGCTGCAGCAAGGCTAGTGTTGATTGACGTTTTTCTCCTTAAAGGTGCTGAATGCACAAAGAGAGCATGTTAACAAGCGATGATGGTAACTGATGCTTAGGATGGGTGGGGCCACTAGGAGTGTGGAGGGTGCAGCACACACATGGTGTCTAAGACTGCCAGAGTCTCTTGCTCATATTGGAGAATCAGCACACCCCCACCCCCTCAAATGTAATATCTTGTATCTCAGAATCCCCAGTCTGTTTTAGAAGACACACATCAGACTGAGAACTGCAACTTGGTGCTCAGTCTGTATTATTGACATCCTAGATTTAATTAATAGCTGATAGTTCAATGGGCCTGATACTTCTTTCTTTCACATAGCTTTAGGCTGGTAGTAATGAGAATACTTTAAATGAGGTTAAACTGCATAGCTGCAGTAAAGCAACTATTGGGGTTTTGGTTTTTGTTTTGAAGTTGAGTCTGATAGAAGTTACTCCTAGCTGCTATTCACACCACTGTCACTTAGGTCAAAAACTGAAGTGAAGTTAGGGGGAGAAAAGGACTTGACTGCAATAACGGAAAACAAATGTTTCACTTTGAGTGGTCTGGAATGGGGAAAAAGAAAGGGAAAATCCTGAGTGAGGGCTCTAGTCATCAGGTAACAGAGATGCCTGAGAGCAGGCATTTACAGGCTTTCATGAAAACATTCTCTTGGTGTCCCAGTGTAGAAAAAAAAAAACTTGAAACACAAGAAGTTGCCATGGAACAGAATTATCACCCATTGATGAGCTTTATTGCCTCATAATGTGTCAGCCTACAAAAAGTCACAGCAAATGGTCGAGATACTTTCTGTGATGACAGACCAAGATCATGGCACTGTCTTGTGAGTTTCTCAAAAGGTGCAATAGTAAGCGTCTCTCTTGCCTGTCATTTTCTGTTTCATTGTGTTTTCCCTGAAAAGGAGGTTAACTGTTCAGAAAAGAGTGAAAAGTCACAAACATCAAGAACAAAAAATATTTTCCCAGGGTAGAATATTCTGTTATATAACCAAGCAGAAAGATTACTCTGTGCTAGAAGGGAAAAATATATTTGAAGAACAAGATGAAAACAAAACTCAAAGAAGTGATTTTTGAATGTATTCTTAATGTAAACTGAGAAAACTGAAGTCAGAGGTTGTAAATGTTGCACTAGTTACAGCACTATGCTTACAGACTGCAATTCTGAGTGTCACATGCTCCTTCTTGCACCTCCATTCCATATGAGAAACTCATTCCTCTCCACCCCTTGACCATGAATATCAGTCTGCAGCCTGTATCCAAACCAAACCGCCTGGTTTCCATTTTAAGAGTTTTTACTTACTCAGTGGTTTCAGACCAACTAAACAGACTCTCTCTGCAATCTGGAAATCCAGAAATCTCAGCCTAATCTTTCTGCTTCTGATGCCTTCCAAAAGTTTTGATGAGGTTGTTTTATCTCTCACTGCTATTAGAGAGCAGGTCAATACTGCTCCACTTATTCTGTAGATTTTTACCACTCTATGGATGTCAGGAATATTCTTTTCATCTTCTCTTTTGAATCCTCTGTTAATCATATCATGATGCACCTTTTCAATTCTATAGTTTTATTGAATGGTGTTTTTAATCTTTGCAGAACTCCTAACTAGTCACGTCCATAAAGAAATGGAAAAAAAATGATATTCTCATCACCTGATGTGGTTGAGTTTTGGGCTCTGCAAAGATTAAAAACACAGTAAGACTTGAGAGCATCCTACAGGGAATATAGAGGTTGCTATTAATATGTTCTTCTTTTGAACAGAACTGATCTGAGGGTTTGGAAATAGAGGAAAAGTGACTGTTTAAAGCAACAGACAAGATTGAGATTTTGGTTATATGCTGCAGAATATTACGTTTAGAAACTGGGAAAATGATGAGGATCAATGCTGAAGCTACTCCTAGGTTCATCCTCATTTCCTCATGCCCAGACAGGCACCTCCCAGCCGTAGGATTACGGTAAAATGATTCAACTTGTGTCAGTGGTGGGATGGCTTCTCATGTGGTGATGGAGAGTGCTCCATGGCAGCTAGGTAGACGGCCAAGAAGGTTTAAATGCTTTTTCATGGCAGGCACTGTTCCCTGTGTCACCCACCCGGAGTAGCAGGTCTATGCTTCTGTTACTGATGCTGCTGCTGGCTGAGTACTGCTCTCAGGGACAGCTGCTGGTGGGGAGGCACCGCAGCCCCCAGCCTCTCTGGCTTAGCCATTCGGTCCCAATTTCTGACCTTCAGGCCAAGCGTAGGCTTCCTTTTCCTTGTGCCTTCTGCACCAGATCTTTGCCAGCCATGAGTGTTTCCTGGAATATGTAGTCAATAGCACTGTACCCTGGCTAGGACATGCCTGAGCCCAATCCTTCTGCAGCAGACATCAGAGCAACATTTGAGAGGCTCCACAGAAAAGAGGGAGAAAGGGTAGAGACCAGGCCAAATAGGGATGGGACCTACTGCCAAACACAGAGGAGCATGGACAGGGAGGGGGTGAGAGAAAGAGGAAAGGGAGGAATGGAAGCACAGCAGAAACAAAGAACATGCCTGACAGGAATCCTGGGGTCTCTTTTAAGGTCTGGGCATAGATTTGACATGCAGCCTTTGGAAAGTCATGTCACGTTCCTGCCTGCAACGTGTCCTCAGGAGCCTGGAATGTGAGCTTAGCTGCTTATTATTGGACTCCTTATTTACAAAGCTAGGAGACCCTGTTTTGATCTTTTATTCTGATTCCTTTTGCAACACATGTGGTTGAACTTCCTAAAATTAATTCCTGCTTAAGTTGTAGCCTATCTTCTTGTGGAAAAAAATCTAATATTTGTGGTGGAAATTCAGTGCAAATCTTTAAATCCAAATTTCGTGTGTTTGTCTGGCTGTTAATTGCCCTGCCTTTTCTCTGTTTTAGAGTGTTTTACCTTCATCTTCAGTAGATGTTAAACCTTGATGTGTCTTTGTCTCCAGACCAAAAACTCCTCGATTATCAAATTTTTAATCCTCATAGGTGGCTGTAATCTCTAATTAATTCATCCTCTTAATGTGTTTTCCACAGAAAAAAAGCTTGATTTATTTAAGCTACCAGT
Organism: Apaloderma vittatum; assembly: GCF_000703405.1. Lineage (NCBI taxonomy): Eukaryota > Metazoa > Chordata > Aves > Trogoniformes > Trogonidae > Apaloderma > Apaloderma vittatum. Next base: position 5,800 of record NW_009720222.1, read on the forward strand.
CACATTTCCTGATGCTTTAATCGTTCTCACTTTTCTCCTCTGATTCACCTCCAGCTCACTACCAGCTCCCTAGGTTGCAGGTCTGCTTCCAGAGCTGCTTCCAGTGGGATACATCCTCACTGAGAACAGGCGCAGGGAGACCGAAAAGCAACGCACCTCACAAAGAGCACCAAGACCTGCTTGTGGGCAGGCAGCAGGAAATCTTTTGTGATCGGCTCCCCTGTCTTTGTAAGGCAGGCATGACAGGTGGCTGCTTTTTCTTCCCAGTCCTGGCTGCAGGTGCCTGCTGTCTCCACATCTCCCCAGCGCCTGGGCAGGTGGGAGAGACTGTGAGCATCCCTGGCACTGTGCCGCAGAATAGGCCGCTGCCCTGGGATGATTTCAGGAAGCACTTTGCTGTCCCAAGGATGGAAACTCGCTCTTCATTACAGTGTCTGACTGCTTTTGTTTGGCCCTGTGTATTTAAACATTGCTCTGCAGCTGTTTCCCACCCACTTTTTTTATCTGTCATCTTCCAACAAATGTCTGCTGATGTTGGAATAAATATGTGAAGATTTGTTTGACTCCCTCTCTTGTGTTTTTTTTTCCCAAATACATTTCTGAATTCTGAAATGAGAGACAAAGAAATAAAAATAGAAGATTAGCAGATATTAAACAGCACAAATTACAAGGAGCCTGGAACCAAACCCCTAGATCAGAAGAATCCCAGACACCAGGGGAGTTGAGGCTGGACCGGTGTCCAAATCCACATGCTATTGTTTGCTTTCAATTATACGATGGGCCAAGCCAGAAATCTTGTTCAGGGCAGAATGGAATAGGAGCTGAATTTGAGTCTGGAACTGAATTTTGTGGTGCAGGCCTGTTGACAACTGGCAGTGACAAAAGGCATATTATAAAGGCACAAATTAAGTGGATGCAACTTATTACTGATGGAAAAAAACATATAAGGCTGCAGAAGGAAAATGCAATTGCAGCCTAACTCACAATGCCAATCTGCAGTTGTTGACTGACAGGATTGATTTTAATCACTTGCCTCAGTTGTTTCAAACACCTTGGACCCTATTGTCCTCTTGCTGTTTTTGCATTACTGTGATTCTGCTGAATTTGGTGAAGCTATTCCTAATTTACACAACTTTAAGTGGCCAGAGAGTAGGTCCACTGGCAATATCAGTGTCTGATCCATGTCTAACAAAAAAGCCTTACTAAAATAAAAAATTATTTACATATTTATTTTAACAGAAGCATATATAAAAATATATCTCATAGTCCAAGTAAATGTGAAAAGGCTGCCAAATCTGCCTATATAAGTCTCATATATTTTCAACACTTAATTAAAAAAGAGAAGTGTTCACACTCCTTATTAGGAAAGGAGAGAAAAAGTTGGATTATTTTAACTTTTTCAGAATGATGCAGAAGTATCTGTTCAAAAACCAAAATATTAACATCTGTGATGCATTTAGAAGGAATATAATTGGTATTTTAATTAATTATCTTTCCATATCAGAACAATAAGTTTTTAATGTGTTTTATTTCTACTGTATGTTACCGTTTTGGTCTTACTGGCTGTTTTGATTGAAAGAAAAGAAAAAAGCATTAAAAAACAATGTCCACTATTCAATTAAAGGACAAATATTACAGTTTGTGAAAAAGTAGACATCGACCTACATTAGAAATAGAAAAATTATTCATTGCTCTTCTATTCACAACTGTCTTGTGAGCTGATCAATGTTTCTGAGAAAGTACTTTACTCTTAAGTTTGTCAGAAAGCTTGTGAGAACAAACTTCTAAGAATTTTCTCTCTATGTATCTGCTGTATGTGGTTACATGCTTGGTCTATTAATTCAGGAGGTTCTGTGGTTTTTGTTCCATGTTTTGAACCTGAGTCTTTCACACCTGAAGAAACATTAGTTGTGTCATAAAGATTGTTCAGTCATTTTCAGCAGTGGGTTACAATATCTAAAGCCTACGTGTTGTGAAGTTCTGACAGTTTTACCAGTTAAAACTCTTTTCTACGTGCTTTTTCAATGCATTTCATAACACACTTGCAACGATAGATGCTCTGATTTAACTATAAACTCATAGTCCAGATACTTTTATTTTCTCAGACTCATTGTCTGAGGGATATCGTAATTTATAAATTCATACGATTTAATATCTAGTATGTTTCTAGTAACTTGACTTGAAGGCATTTAGACATCTGCCTATACCTCTGATGGTTTTCCAGATTTCACATCCATGTGCTAAAGTAGAAATATTACTTGCAATAAAAAAATTGGTTTTGATCTTCAAGTTATAGGTTTCTCAAGACCAAATTTTACATAAGGAACAAGCTGCAGCTCTCCCCTTACTAACTGATCATACTACTTTCTCTTTGGCACTCTTGCTAGTCTCTTCATTACTATCAAAGGAAGCAAATTAATTGCCCTTTAAAGCAAATGCTTGCCTGAGTGTGGCCAGAGTTCCAACCAGATAAGTCTTTTTTCTTGCCTGATCATTTAATTGAAGATTTTCAGTAATGCTGGACAGACTGTCCATCTCTTGCATTCAGGTTCACTGAGTTGTCACCTTGGACAGTTTCTTTGCAAACTCATGAGCATATGGTTGAACAGTATTTCAGTCATTAATGTTGTTTCTCTTGGTGAAATCCCTGACTCAAACATTTCAGCCAGCAATCAGGAAGATGATAAATAATGTCTGACTGATATGATTCATCTTAGTGCCTACCTCAAATACCAACAGAAATGAAGAGAGAACAAGGTGTGTTAATTTTTGCATGAGACAGGTTTTTGTACTGAGAAAAAACTTGCCTATGTTCAGGTGTTTGTATGGATGGCAAGGAGCATAGGAAAACTGAAGAGAGTATATGAAGTGTTCAGATGGTCGTGTCAGGGGACTGTTACGTATCTGGCTTCTGTCCATCTCACTGGATGGTGTATGAACTGGAGCAGCAGTCATTATTTCTCTGTGCTTTTAGTGTGCAAGGTGTGGAAGCACTGGCTATGCATGAAGTTGGGCCCTGTATGGTACAAGACACCTTATATTCTTCAATCCGTGTACACTTTGTGCATCCTCTACTGTTAGACAACACCGCAAACAAAATACTCACTCCAATAAATTTTTTTTAAAGGCATCTAATAATTACATAAATGAGTGAATATTTACAAATAAATGGAGCTACTGGAGTATTTGAGCAGCTGAAGGTGTCTGTAGTAGTCAGGACTGCACAGGAATTTTTATGGAAGACCAGTCTATTAGACCATTGCAGCTGCGCTCATATATGATGCAAAGCAAGGTGGATCTTATGATAATTAGCAGAGTCTCCCCAGTTTCAGGGAAGATGACAGATTCATTTTGGGGTAATTTAACAGAGGTATGCTGAAGTCAATAGAGGTGCCCCAAATTACAGCATCCAGACATCTGAAATTACAATAGTTTCACAGGATAATTTTTCTGAGCCCAGGTGCTTTAGTCATGCAAAGTCAATGAGATTAAAATTTCAGCTTTTTGCACAATTTACGTAGTAAGTTCTAACGGTGCTTTTAGAGTTAGACCTATGCTTGCAGGGTTTTCTGACATGATATCCTTCACTGAATGAAAGCTGCATTGAGGTAACTATGTTCTTCATGGTAACTTTCCGTTTAAGAAAACTACCTTTTTGCATTATAACATTTACAAGTTGGAAAGTGATTCTTAGCACAAGCATAACAGTTTTATTCCTTGTTTAAATAACTAAGCAAATAGTCATATCTTAGGAAGAAAGCCTCTTAGCTCACTTAGTTCTTGATATCTAAATCTGAGCTAATCATCGAGGTTGCTTGTTATAGACGATGGAAAGGAATAAACCTTTCTAGGGCACAATCCGGTGACCTACTTGAGATGTCTATCTTAGGATGAGGTGTTTTGTGGGTTAGAAACGCCTGTTGAGGGAGACCGTGTTAGTGCCTCTGGTAGTGATGACTTTCAGATGTTTGCATCAGATAACGTCTACACTAGCTCTATTTGTCAAACACTGTGATCGTTTTCCTTCTTCTCAAAATCTCCATGGAAGAGGCTCACACTCTTCTTCCCCTCCTTCTCAGACTCTCTGACTGTATAGATCTACAGCTGCTACAGCTTGTTGCAATTGTGAATCTGTAGCAGTCGCATAAACCCACCGTGATGTGACAGGCACAGGCATAGTGACATTTCATAAGCCTGCAGACAGCTTTGGGCACTGCTGATAGTCATTCCTTTTTATTTCCAAAATATCTTTGGCGCTAGCTGTCTGCTCACAACTCCTGACCCAGCAGGTTGGGTTTACATCTCAAAATACCTCTGCATGACTGCATTTACTTAAGACTGGAATGGCTTCACAAGGGAAAAAAAAAAAAAGTTGGGGGTATTTAGAGTCTGAATTTTGTCTTCTTGGTGCAGAAAGCTGTTAACAGCAGCCACTGGTATCTGTTGTTACACTTCAGGGACATCCAGATGGCATGTTAACTTCTGCAGCTTCTGAAGGATCTGAGAGACAGCTTCTATGTTTGTTCAAATAAAAAAAAATTTAAAAAATACTAATTGTGCAAGTCTTATAGTCCTGTGCTCTCTTGCCGCAGTACTAATAGGGTGCCACTTCAAAAAGATGCAGAGGCTAGCTTGTACACTGCATGTATCGAGCCCAAGGGAGTGTGCTATGCCATATTATTAAAGTCAGTGAATCTTAAGAGTCTGATTCAGGAGTTCCATCTTTCTGACATAATCAGCAATATGTCAGCTTCCCAGAGCCTGCTGGGTGTTCAGTAGAGATTATGACAGATTAGTATCCTTTATTTCAAGCACAGAATGCAGGAGATGATTTTAAATGTTTGATTTCTTCACTGAGGTCTTTGGTGAGCTTGAAGGTGAGCAACTCACACACGACGTTCAGAGAACAATATAATACAATTTAGCTTTGAAATCTGCTATTTATTCTGTTTTTCAAGAAAGAAGAAATGTGATTTCTTCCTGTGGCTATGCAAAATTGTTGTCTTTTATTGGACTGTGTCACGTGGAGCTCTGTCCTGGAAATGAATGCTTGTGTCTCCTCTGTTTCCCATCTGAGCACCTTTTAACTTTAGGGAACTCGACACTACTTCAGTTCTGTGAATTTCTGCACCTTCATTTCATACTAAGGATCATCAGATTTCATAAGGTCTGCAGGTGCCTTGTAAACAACTTTCCAGCTGTGGACTAAGCCTGTTCTATCAATAAAACAAATAAGTGGCCTGGAGATGGCTTCAGAAGGGTGTACACGCAGTGATATTTCTCTAGTTGTAGTTGCCTTTCTTCTTTGTCATGATCATTCCATTGCTGCCAACATCCAGAAAATAGAGTTTAGTGTCTTAGTTCTCTGATCTGAGTCACAAATAACCTATTTCCAAGCTGCTTCCCACTTCCTTTGGATCTGCTATCCTCATCATCCCCTTTTTTCCTAGCTGATGTCTGCAAATATTTTCAAAGTTGCTGGTTGGATATCAATTCATGAAATGTTTATGCAGGAAGATCACTTCTGACATCATCATTCCTGCAATCATCTTATGCTGACTCCAATGCTTTTTTTTTTCCACAGGTCATCAGCAACATCTGTCAGGATGGTTGCTGTGTCAATGGACTGACAAGATCTGCCTTGTGAGTAAGCATTAGATTTTTCTAGTTGCTCTCAATCTTTTTGAGCAAGGCTTCAGCATCCATATATACCTTCAAATCTTAGATCTTGCAGATCTGGAGACAGCTGAACTGGAATGATTCATCTATAATAGGATTTCATACAGGAATTTTGGAGGTCATATCAAAGCAGGCAGTGGCAGCCCAAGGTTTGAGGCTAAATCCCTCTCACTGTCCCATAAGTCCTACTATTTATTGATCTACCAGGATCCTCCCAGAGGTTTAGAGATTCAAGAACTGAGAACATTTTCTTTCTAAGGTTGTAGTGTTGACATTACATTCAACAAGATTCACCAGCATCATCTAAATAAAAGCAGTAATGGAAAACGAGCACATGGAACTAGTAGGTATCGTCTGATTGTCATCTCAGTGAGCATTGTGGATAAATGACCTGTCTGGCACATTTATCACGTGTGAAACAATGTCTATGAAAATGCACAAAGAAAATATCCAGTTCAAACTTTTCACTTCAGCTTAATGCTTAAGCTACTCACTTCCTATAACTTATAATTCTGATTTAAAAAAAAACAAACAAAAAAACCCCAACAGAGCAGTGTAGGGCACTCAGTGCTGCCAGTGCTACAACTGTGCTACAGCAGATGAAGGTTTAAGTCTGTTACCTGAATTGTCATTTGACTACAGAAGCTGTTGCGTCTAGCTGCCTGTAGGACAGCCCAGGGCTACTTCTACATCTTTGACTGTCCTCAGGGGCACTGGTTCTACCTTCTGTTAAGCATCTCTCTCAGCTATACCACGAGTCACAATTTATATCCACATGACAGAACATAAGGATGGCAGAACATACCAAAGGCAAACATAATCCCTTATCTTGCCTCTGACAGCTACCACATTCCTGGGGACAGAGGCAGGACACAGGGTTTGCACAGGATGATTATTTTACCCAGTCTGTTCACCTGGCTTCTGACAAATCCTAGAGTTCCTAAACTTGTCTCTTTGGGTGTTGAGCACAGGTTTGGGTTTAATGCAGTGTAATAGACACTCTACCAAAAAAGCATGCAAAGATGCTTCACGTCTAATGGTTCCTGGGGCATCTTTCTCAAAATTCTTATCTTATGCAGGGATATCAAACCAGAAGTTTTCTGAAGACCTAAAATTTATATGCAGTCTTTAAAGAATCCGCTATGCATTTGATATCTAATGTATAGGTTGCAAGTAGGTTATGGCAGTTAATCCTGGAAATAAACAAAAAGCCGTAGCTAAAAACCAACCTGTATATTGTAAAGGTCAAAGCAAAATTTTAGTTGTTAGCTTCATCAACTCAGTGCTTGTCAGTTAGGTCGTAACTACCTGATTGCCTTCAAGCCTCTGCAGACATTGCTGTGTTTTTGTGTATATAACTGGATTGGCTTCACTAGATTTAACTTCATGTGACTGGATCTATTCATGGAAGATTAGATGACAAATCCTATTGGGTCAATCTAAACCAGATCTGATATAATCATCATTGTGAATGCATCTCTTGATTGACCGTAATGGAGATGACCAGAGTCCTGTTCTCTCAGAAGATATGTATGACAAGTCCGAGAAGATCCAATTAGTTTTAATTGTATTTCAACACCAGAAAACATCCTGACTGATCAAACTCATGTATCTTTTACATTGCTATCTTCCTATGCATATTTTTGAAACATTTGCTCCTGTTTTTAATGAATCTGAAGAAGGATATTGATTAAACTGCTAAAACATCTAAAGAACTCAATGTCCTTAGCTCAGTAGAATGCAATCATTTGCTGAGTTTAATTTAAAAATTCAGCTCTTCCTTGTTTTTTGTTGACTTTGGTGTGTATGTATGTGTGAGTTTTTTCTTATCTTTATTCCTAGATTGGTAATTGACTAAATACACAGGTGCTTCAAGTTTTCTGTGTTCTTTGGTGTGCTGTACAGAAGTTGTGATTTTTAGAAAGCACACTATCCTATCAGATCTATTTGAAAGATCTCAGATTTAATATCACAGTCTCCAAACCATTAATGCTTGGACCTAAATCTCTTGCCTGCCAAATAATGGCTCCTGCTTTTGCCTCTTTCCTTGCCAAAAATTTTACACATCTTCTGAAGAAATTGTCCACCGAGATAAGTGAGAGGGCCAGCCTCTTTTCTCCTTGTCTAATGGTCTGTAACCCTGGGCCTCTTGTTTATTTACAAGGGATACGTTTTGTAAATATTCTTCTGATGTGGACATAGAGGCATCCATCAACTCTGTTCACATGAACCATGAATAGGAACTGCTCTCAGTCTGCAGACTGGGGAAAAAGTTAAACCATGGGCCAGAAGGTGAAAAGCTCTCTGACTTCTTTTCATGTCTTCCTACTGCTCTGGGCCCATGGTGATCATCTGCAATTGCTTTCAACTCCTACTGTAGATGTATTCTCACCACCTGAAACAAAGAATAGAAAGGAAAGAAGCTACAGCTTTGCTAAAATTTTCCTTTATTTCTTTTTCCGCAAATAAAATACAGTTTACATGTTTTATGAGATTAATGTCCCTTGTTTCTGATTACAAGAATCTGATCAGCATATTAATAAGTTAAGAATAAAAAAGAAAACCCTTAAACTATGCAACAGCTGCTATTTTGCTGCTGAATCCATTCAGTGTACATATTTTTTTCTGAGATATTTATTGTAATAGAGAGAGGGATTTATCTGAGAATGTGTGTGTGCAAGTGTATGTGACTTTGAGTTAGCCTGAATACCAGTTATTTCACTTCTACATAATGCATGAGGGCAGACAGAAGAGGATATCCTTTGTGTTGCCTGGTGGAAATCATGTAGAGCAAATTGTAGTTATTCTGATGGGAGAGCATGTGGGTGGAGACAGGTTTGTCAAGGACTGGATGTGGCAGTAGAGGAAGACCAATAGACTAAGGTCTTGTTCTAGGAGATGTACCATTATGTTTATTGGTCTTGTGAGAAGCTCATAACTCTTGTTAGACTGTGTGTGAGACTCTGGATAAATATTGCAAAGATCTGAGGGAAGCCTATTCAGTTAGATTTGGAGGATCAGCTCAGCAGACCTCAGAAACATTGTCAATGTGGTAGCCACTTTATATGAAATGTATTTATGTGGTCTGCATATTTGCAACAGGTACTTGATATGCTAGAAAAAATATTTAATTCCCATTTTGATAAGAAGGTGCAAAAAGGACTGGAGTTTTAAGTGTGACCTGAAGGTCAAAATACTTTTTTCCTTTTTTGTTCTTTTTTTTTTTTTTTTTAACAAATCTTGATCCTGGAATAGACGAAGAGTGCTAAAAATGTTGGAGTTCCCTTTGAAGCCAGCAGTATTCTGAAGCGCTCAGCATCTCTCAAGCTCATTGTGTAGCATCTGATTCATCTTTAGAAGACGATAGCGGTGCTGCAAATGCAGTGAAGTGGTCAGTCCATACATGTGCACTTTAGCAGCAACATTGTCAAGCTGAATGAATGGTTGTGGCTCCTTCATTTGCTTTTTTTCTCCCGAAAAGAGTCAAGGAGAGTGGAGAAGCTGGAGAGTGGAAGACACATAAATTCAGTTCCCATACACAGTTAAAATAGAAGACTATTTCATTACGATTGAAAGTTAATTCACTGTGTTGCTGTAGAAACCCTGGCAAATGCATTAACCTCAATGCCCAGCCATAGCATTCTTCTAACAGCTTTATTTTTAATAGGTATTTACTTAAGAACATGTATCAGCTGTGTTGCTATATAATTTTTATACTTCTGCACAAAGAAATGTATTATTCCTTCTCAGGTAGGTTGTGTGAATAGCTCAACTTACTTCTGCCAGTAACTTTTTCATAAGTGGCGTATTCCCTGGATGTGTCTACTGTCTCTGCTGTGTGATATAAATACCCATTCCTGCACAACCATGGCAAGCATTCTTTTCTGCAGTATTCAGAACAAATCAGGACAGAGATCTGCAAGAATCTGAGATTTCAGAGAATACTCCTTGGTGGTATTTCCACCTGTACATAAGACCAATAAATACGGAGACTGGAGAGAAGCCAGAAAGTTCTGCTGTTTTGTTTTGGCGAGCTATTCATACCTCCACTTGTCTTTCTCCTTTCACCAGCCACCCCCACCCGGGAGTGTTGATGCTGGTTGGGTGCCCAGAATACATGATCCCTCCACAGAATGTTAAGAGACAATCTGGAATAGGGGCTTGTGTCAGCTGTTGCTCAAAGGAATGAAAAACAAACTTGGATTTTGAATACTATGTTGTTCCTCACACAAATGGATTGTGACCTGGATTTACTTAAGAGGGTGTAAACTAGAGTAGGGTTAATTGCTGATGGTAAACAAAACTAAATATAGACTTGGAAGATTGCACTGTACTTTTCCGCTTCAGATCGTTCACAACCCTTGCACAGGTTTGCCCGTTGTTTTATATTGCCTAATGGAGTGATTGCACGTCACTGGCATCCAATTTCTGAATTTCTGTAAGGTCTCAGTCTAGGGGAGCAACCCCTGGAAGCACACCACAGTCTCACCCTATGCTGAGAAGATGCGAATTCTCATCATCGTGCTGGTTTGCTGCATAATTGCCAAAGACAGAGAAGATGCGATCAAGTCATTTAACCTTAGATTCTCTGGATGGCAGCAGATGATGGAATTAGGAGGTAGACAGACAAGATTAGGGAATTACTGGGGTATTTTAACTCTTTCTAGTGTCTACTTGAAGTATTGTCACTAAAATTAGAGCTTTATAATGTTGTCTAGACATGAGTTTCCTTAATACATCTTTTCCCATCATTGCATGTGTGCAGTGGAATGATGAATGGTGTCTGTGGACCCACACGTGAAGAACATACCATTTTTCTGTCTGAATTATTTAATTACTTCTGTGTCAGGGCTCTGCTGAGGGGCTTTACAAGATCCAAGCTCTGAACAGTTCAGTCATGATCCTCTGTCAGTCATGCTTCAACTCCATTGTCAGAGGTCTAATATAGGGCTGAGGAACCTAATCCCAATGGTCCTTTCTTAATTGTTGTGTTTGCCCCATATGCTTGCCAACTGTATTTACCCGGTTTCTATTAGTTCTCTGTTTTCTGTAACCTTTCACCCTAGTCATAAGTGAAAAACAAGCTGGTAATTTTGATAACCCAAGTTCTAATTGTAAAACATGTGATTGGATTTCCGTAATAACACCAATGTCAGGGCTGCTGGAAAAATGCCAGAAGGTCTATTCCTCTGCTGGGTCAGTCAAGAGTTGCTTTGGGTTTTTTCCTACATTTTCTGGTCACCAGCTTGAAACAGAAGGGGAAAGGGCAGCTTTAGAAGAAGGAAGGTTTGCATGAAAAATGCAAACTGCCATAGGTGCCTTGGTACTGTGTCCTGGGATTTGAACAGCAAGAGGTTGTGTATTACACCCTCATACCTCAGTTGGCAAAAGCCCACATTGTTCCGCAGCAAAACAATGCTAAACACTTTCTTGATAAGCTGAAGAGTAGGGAAACACTTCTTTAAAAAGGATTTAATTTTATTTTATGACAAAGTAAATTTCAGATGCAGATCTGTAATTTTTTTTCTGGCCCCTTGGCCAAACTTATCCTCTTGCAGTTTTTTAGCTCTAGTGAGTGCCTCTGAATGAAAGCTGAAGTGAAGTTCATGTATCATGGATGTTAAAATCAATGAGCTGAGAGGCATTGGAGAAAAATATTAGAAGTGGCAGAAAAATAGTTTTATAATGTGTTATGCTTTTCTTCCACAGTAAAAGTTTTAATAGATACATGAAATTGTATAATCAAGAAATAATACTGTCCTCTGCAGTCTTTATGATATATTCCTAAATACGTAACACAGACAGAAAGGAAATTCTATACCTTTTCACAGTGTTATCTTTGCTGATCATCTGCTCCCTGAAGACTTTATCAAATGACCATTGAAGTTATTGGGGATTTCTTCTTTCATATAGTTCTAGTTAATATCTGTAACTTCTCTGCTTTTGCCACCCTCTCATCTCCCCAGCAATCTGAGATGGACACTAGGAAGACCTTCTATTTATGCTTTGCTTTTCTTGGATTTTGTAGAATATCCTTAGAAATGAGACACTCTGCACTGTATCTGGCTGTATTTTCTGCACTAGTGACTTGAACAGAGTTCTGAGTTTCCACACTAATATACACAAATATTCACTTAGATATCTCTATCAAGAAAATCACTCTGCTGTTAGGAGTAATCTGCAACAGGTTCCTAATTAATGCAAAATTTTTACAAGTAAGGTTCTCATCTACCTCCCATCTGCCAAGGTCTTGCCCAAGAACACAAACAGATGATTAGTGATGTGAACTCACTGTTCAGCAGTGTAGACAACCTCTTTTTGAAAAGACAATCTCATTCTCCAAGTTCTACAAATAAATTGTCATGATACCTTGGGGGTGGGGGCACAGGATGACAAAAAAAAAAAAAAAAAGATTATTATAACCGGTCAAATGACAAGAGCAATAGTTTCAGTTCATGGTCAATATATTGTGTTTGTGTTAACAGATAAAAATACAACTGGGAGACCACTCATTGGGAAGACAATTGCCTGGGAAAAATATATAGGCATACTCTACAGTTGACGAGTAATAGAGTCCCTTTATTATGAAGAAAATGTGTGCATTCTTTTTGATCATGGCTGAAGCAATTATTTCTTTAATTTACAAAACGTAAAAATCTTTTGAAAAAAAAAGATACAAGAGAAAGAATAGACATGTTTTAAGTACACGGCATAGAAACACTGGTATGCACTTCAGTTTCTGCCAGTGATTATTTAAATTTTTGTGCCTCAGTTGCCCAACTTCAAAATGGGAATATGTATTCCTCCTGTTTATTTGGTTTGAAAGCATCTAAAGAAGGAACTAATTTGATTCCTAATCCCAAGATGTGTTCAGTTCCTGACATCATAGGCACCTGGCCTCAGCTGGAGTATTCAGGTGTGCTTATGATAATGCCATACTAACATGGATATACTAAACAAATTAATCAAGAGAAAATTATTTCCCTGCATGTACTAGATCTGAAAAGTATTCTAAATTTTGTGTTCCGGTTAGTACATTATACCATCTTTTACTTCTACAATCCTATGACATTGATGGCAGAAAATATTCTTCTCCACAGAAAATTATTGTAAGAAACGTTACTTTTGTTAGGTACTTACATGTCATGTTGATACAGACTTCCATTACACAGAAGTTCCCCTCTAGGTTTCTGAATGTCCACTCTCCCCATCAGCTGGGGAACTGCTGACACTACCAGCATTTTACACAAGGAGGCATAAAGGCCCAGACATGCCAGAAAGTTTGTCCAATGCCATAGGAGAGAACAGGCAAGAAACATAATCCTATCCCTCTCCAGTCCAGGATCACTCCAGCAGTGGACAGACTCTGACTTAGTGACTCACAGTCAAGAGCCAACAGGCACCTGTAAGAGCTGAGACTTCTGCAGGCAGGTGATGGGAAAGTGGTGGCAGTGGTTCTATGGCCGGGTGTGCAGCGTTTTCTGACTGCAGGCTGACAGCACTGGTCTCAGAGGCTCGCTTACCGCCCTAAAAAGGGAATTCTGGTTGCTTGGGAGCCTGAACGTCTGCATAGCCTTTACACGTGGCAAGGCCTTGGCAGGGGACCCGTCATGAGGTTGTCTGCCAGAATAACAGGGGTCAAGAGGTATGAGTTGACCCTGTGTTTGTCGACATTCCCTGCATAAAGAAATCTGCAACGATGTCATCCATCATTTTCACCCAAACCTCCACCAGGCAGTCTAAACGCTATCTAGACTTCACATCAGTACCTCCCTTGGAAAGAGCAGCTCGTATCCTCTATCTTTTCATGGTTTAGTATGAGCCTGAAGACTCTTGTGCTCATTTGATACAGTGGGGATCACCTCTGTCACTGTGTGACTGGGTCTGCCTCTGCAGTTGTCTCATCCTGAGCATACAGAAATGGCAGAATTTCTCATCAGAGTTGCTTTTGTTACAGATATGTCGTTCATGGGACCACATTTGCTGTTATGGGGTGGTGGTGTGACCACGGTTTGCTTATAGCCATGGGCAGAGTTCTTCCTCATGCTTTCTCAATGAGACAGGGCCAGGTGAAAATACCAGCTGTTTCCTGAACAAATGGTGCCACAGGTAAATCTTATCCCTCACAAAGGAAAAACAACAGCTGTATGAATTTCAAGCTGTCAAATAAAGCAATTGCAAGTAAACCACACGCCTTTCTTTTTGATCTTGTCTTGAGTCTGTAATTCCTACCTTTCCATGCTCTATCGACCTATGCCATTCTGTCACCACTGGGTCTGAGGTCCCCCTTTTTTCCTCCTTTTCTCTTAAATTTTTCCTATTGTTTGCCTGATACTTTCCCTAGTCCAGTCAAGCAGACACGTTGAGATGGAGATATTGAATGACCAAGGTCACGTGTAACTGGGAACCTGAAGTCAGATCACCCATGTCCTGTCTCAGTTCGCGAACCCCTGCTCAGGGTTTCCCTTTGTGATTCAATCTGTCCTCTTTCATGCTATCACGTTTAGCTGTAGAGGAGGATTCACACGATTCAGTCATGTCCAGTTGTGCATGGTTACTCAAACGTCAGTCTCCACTGAATAACAAGATGAAACAACAAAAAACTTGAAATAAAGACGATCACTTTTGCACTTTGGGAGAATCTGCCTGCGTGCCACGCTCATGAAATTCTCTGTAGCTTTATGAACTGTCTGTTTCTACGTTTAATCACTATCTTTGTCTGCGTACTGCTTGCGCTTCATGTGCTATGAAGTAGGGGAGCGGCGCCTTCGACTCTGCAGTTGAAAGAAGCAGTCGTTAAGGACTATTAGTCAGTGAATAGGCAAGGTCCAGGCAGAACAAAGGGGTGGCTGAAGCCTAGGGAAAAGCCACTTTTCTCCCAAGTGCCCCGCAGGAGGCCAAGAACGGAGGAATTTTCCCAGCTGCAGAACAAAGAAACCAGGTGTTAGTGTTCGGGCTTACAGCCTGAGAGGGGCCTTGGAGGAAAGACAGATACAGAAGGAGGGAGAGGGAGCCGGGGGACCAGGGCGGGGGAAGGAAGCAACAACGGCGGATGCTCCGCTTGTGCGGGAGCTGCGTTGAACTTGTCTGTGGGAACGGCCAGGTTCAAAAGAAAGTCGGCGAGGCGTGGCGAGGGAAAGCTGCACCGCACAGGCATGCACACCCGCATGCACAGGAGCCGTGTGGTCTGGAAGAGCTGTGGGGAAAAGCTCATGGCCATCTTCTTGATCTCAGACCCCAAGTCCCCCAGGAATGAATGGGACACCAGAGGCAGGTGTGGGTTTGTGTCTGCTCCTTCATGTAGCCCTTGTGCTGCCGGCCTGGAGGATTAACTGACTTTAGGAAGGTCCATGCATCCTGCACACACTGGTTTTCAGCTAGCATGCCCCCCCAAACTGGAAGTGCTCATCCTGAGCTCCCCTGATCTGCATGCCTGGGAAAGGGAGCTGTGTTTGGATTTGTGCCAGCGAGCTACTGGAAAAAAAGCTGGGACAGCAGGCATTTTACTGCCTGTAAAACCCATGAGAATGTTAGCATGATGGAGGAATGTTTGACTAGGGCCATGCAGCTCATCGCTGTAGCAAGCCAAATTCTGTAACATGTACCTTAATTTAAAGTAGTACTTCTGGTCCTAAGGGTCTGGAGGCAGCTCAGCTTCTGCTCACCAGTGAAGTGCAGGGAAACTTTCTCCTGGCCTGACCTGCCAATTGCAGGGATGTCCTCCCTCCCACCAAGCAGATTAGGATCATGTGAAAGGTGTTAAGTTTAATGGGACTTAACAATGGATTTAGGCAAGGGAATTGTCACCTAGGTTGGAGTTAGGCTAATTGGAACAAAAGTGAACACAAATACACACCATGAAAAATTCAATGAGATTGCTGGTGAGGAGAAGTAGCAGTGGACCTTTGGTTTCTGCCTTATCTGAAAGACTTTGTCTTAAGCACTCCCATAATATGCAGTGGGACCATTGATTCAGATGTAACCCTGCCTCAGAGGTGTGCCTAATGGGTGATATCTGGCGAGATAAGACTGGTATGTACCATAGCTTGAGACTTTTAATCATTTCTGCCTGAGCATTTTAGCTTGGGACTATATTCGTTTAAGTGTTTTAAATGGTCTCCAGATGTTGGAAAATCACTATAAAAAGATAAAAATCATCTACAAATTTTAAGAAAAGCCACAAAAGGGTAGAAGAGAAAGGTTAGATATTGGGCCTCTTGTCAGCTACATGCAATATCTAAGGCCTGTGAATGGCAAAGGGACATCATTTCCAGCCTATCTGAAATCCACAGAAGTACTGTGCTCTGGATGTGGCAATAAGTCCCTTCTCTAGCTCCCTACCTCCTCTGTTTACTGCTTCCATCTCTTTTAGAGAATGCTGAATCATAATAATCAGCTTTTTTTTTTTTTTTGCATTGTATATAAAATAAAAGCAATAACTCAATAATGGAAAACCTTGAGCTAAGGGTGTTGTTTTTGGGACTGTGTTCATTTTCCTTCAATGCACGAGCTGTGTGTTAGAAACTATTCCCTCTGGCAACCCATAAAACAGAAACTTCTCCATTTTTTCCACCCCAGGAAACATTCTGTCAGCAATTCACTTGCAGTGCTCATCTATGAATATTGAGATGGTTTTTTGTGTCTTATTCGAAATATATTAACACAAGGTGCAGTGAGTATCTACAGTATACTACAAACTGCATGGCTAATTACAGCCTGAACAATGGTAAGCTCAATCAGGAAAACACAGAAGGCTGGAATGAAATTTTCAATGCACATCAGGGCCTGTGACATTCTGAATTTATTCTACTTACGTTCTACTGGTGTCAGAAAGCCCATTAGTTTTAAGGCCGTGGCCTTGTATACTTCAGTATTTCTGCATATTCTTCAAGAAGCAAGTGGTGTTCTAAGTTTCAGTGAAGGTGCCCATAAGCAGAGTGACACGGGCACACGTGGTTTGTTACTGTGGTATTACATATGTATGAGGACATATTAGTCAGGAGTGGAAACAAGTTTTATGCAGAGGTCAGCAGTGCCCTAAAGTTTGCTGCCGAACGTTACGGGTGATGACTGCAAGAAGTCATGGCACAGTTTCACCTGTCAGCTAAGCCAGCTTAAGATAATGTTTTATTGCAGCTTCCATACGGGAAGACTGTGTGCACCATTGGTGTCTCGCTTAATAAGTGATAACAACTCCTTGAGCTGCAATAACTCGACTGAGACTTTTTTATCCATAGCCCAAGTATATAACATAGGAGAGGATTAGGCAAGAGACAGGAGAATACAAGGTATCAGTGCATCCTTAAAGGAGACCAGGCAAAGCATCAATAGCTTGGACAGCTTTTGTGTTCTCCAGGCTAAGTTTTAAAGCGACATATGAGAAGGAATGATGTATTGGCTCTATGGACTTCCATGCTGAGTAACTTTAACACATAAAAATGGGGATTAGATATTGTAAGAAGTTACTTGTGGGAACATAAGAGACAGATGATGACAGATAATATTTTTGATCAAGTCAAACAAGTGACCAATCACCTGAGAAGGTATAAAAGCAGGAATATAAATGTTAAGACTAGATGCTTGTTCTCCCAACAGCTAATGGAACACTGCCAGGAGAAGACTTCAGAGACATAAATCAGATCTCAAAAATCACAACATCACTGTAAAAATTAAGTTATCTACTTTTTCTTATTTTTTAATAGTGGAACAGCATTCTTTTTATTTGGTTTCTCATTTCTTGAGTCTGAAAGAGTATATTCTATTTGTATTTTCATTATTTTTTCATCATGGCAAAACTAGCAAGATTTTTTTAAAGAAAAATGAAAACTATTTTATTCCTTCTTGGGCTAGGGCTTCAAGTAAATGTCAAGTGTCATGAGCTTTGGCAAAACTTACAAACAATTTTTTTTTTCGCATTGAGCAAATAGGTTTGCTTTGTTTCCAGGTTTTATTGACTTCCATGGAAATGTTGTTTGATAACTATTTAGTATCAGGGTTGTTGTCCTTCTGATGAAAGGGTGTGTTACTTTCAGGATCCTGCTGTTGAAGGACACTGCCTGTTCAAGCACAGACACATTTTGGAAATGGCTGGTCTCTTGGCCATCATAACATACCCAGGAAAAAGTGCCCACCTCTGCTTTTGAAGTGTTGGGTGCCATAAGCTTTGCCTTGATGTACAGATTTTGTTGCATTCTGGATGGTGGGGAATTTTGAAATTCTCCACCCTGGTGAGAAATTGAATTTCAGCCTCTGTAGCTGTTCAGATGACAGCAAAATTTTCAGAAACAGAAGAGGAGGGAAAGAAATCATTGAGTAGAAATGATAAAGCACAAGCATGTAATACCAGGAAATGCTTGCTTTATCCATCTGCATTTTTAACCATCATTCATCACAATTAGTTACTGCGCAGTACATGCAACTATAAATAGTTTTCATTTGACCTTTTCTGCAGCTGTCAAGTACAGAGTACGCAGATACACTTTGAATGCTTCCACGTGTTTCAGGTGTGGATCGCACCAGACTAGCAGAAGACAGCAGAAATCACTCATGCGGATAGCCACTGAACACTGGTGGAGAGAGTTAAGGCACTACCTGCTCCACCAGTGCTTTCTGGGCAACGCATCCATAGTGTGTGCAGATCAGCAGAATGACCACCCTGGAGAAGCTGCGTGAGTGGGCTCTGCAATACTGCTTTTGCCTTATCCTCCTTGCAGACCCCTGCCTTTTAATACTTGCTCGCTGCTCAACACGAGCATGGTTCCTCAAGGTCTGGGCTGCCTTCCTGCCACTGAACCTCAAGCCTTGCAGTTGAATCTAACCTCTCACTCACATAGCACTCTGTCTTGGAAAAGCCACAGGAGCACTTTCAAAAGGCCTGGGTTTTAAGGCTTCCAAATATTAGTTCATCATAAATCATATGTATTTTATTTTGTCCTGGACTCAGTCCCGTTGGATCAGGCTTACTTCAGTGATCTCAGGCTGAAGTTACAACATGGTACAAGGAAGTAGAAAGTACTTCACATTCATATGCTAGTCATCAGTACATGGCAGATTTGCAGTTCAGTTTATTCAGTTTATCCAATGCATAAAACGACAAAGAGTCTCACTTAGGATTAATTAATGGGGATTCCTGCACATGTTCCTGTGTATTCCTCTCAACATTCCTTCTCTGAATCAAAAATCATGGTTTAATGCTTTACACTTGTAAGGACTCATAGAAACTGAAAAGCTTTTGACCAGTACAAGGCTACTTATCTAGGATGAAATGGAGCGAACAAGTCAATCTTGTACTGTGGTCTGACACCATGGTCAGTTTATCCATATGATCTTTTGCCTCTTGATTTTTAAACAAATGAAATGGAAAGCCAAACAGAATGCTCTCCTGCCTACAGACATTGTCTAAATCCAAGCCAATGTTGATGTATATCTTGGTTAAGTTTTGTATCTCTTCTGCTCTTTTATTTCCCAGATGCCCCTGCTTTCTATCATAATGCAGATTTTATCTGCAGCTTAGGTGAATAAGTGCTCTAATAATATGTTGCGCAAACATTTGCCATCACAAGAGTGCCCTAAAGTTATTTTTAAACTCCACCAGATGAAGGGACATCTTACTGCTAGCACTTGTGCTGCAGTTCACTGGTACAAAAATATGTGCACAGTTAATTGCTGGTATTAAGTTACATCTTGAAATTTAGCTGGGCCTGCACTTAATACATTCTTTGAAATAGATATGCATGTGCGTGCACACCATGTGCTTGTCTTAAACATGAATGGCTAGGACCATTATAGTATATAATGTATTCAGCAGTAAAAAAAGACATAGACCTGGCCAAAGCCTGTGACTTAGAGCAGCCTTGCAATGCAGAGCAAATGTGCAAACCTCAGTGAGGCATGCTGCAGGTGCTGAGTTGAGGTGGAAGCTGAATGTAAGCCATAGCAGAAGAAAACTCAGTGGCAGGTGTGGAATCACGGAAAGATGAGTTCCTTGCCTGTCCTTTTTGCTGTAAGAGCTTCAGAGTGGTGTAACTGTAAATTTAAATGATAAGATGGTTTCATTCCGCATACAGTGAAAGAAAACTAAAGAATCCCAGAACTAATATGAAAGCTCAGCTACCTTGACAACAACATAAATTTAATTAAAACACCTTTCTACTTCCTCTACTGTTGCCTGTTTCTGGGTTGTTGGTTTTTTTTTGTTGGGTTTTCTTTAAGCGTATTTGCTTCAAATCTTTCCTTAAACTATAGGAAGATAGTTCTAAATTCCTGGTTTTTTTTGTTGGGTTTTTTTTAAGCGTATTTGCTTCAAATCTTTCGTTAAACTATAGGAAGATAGTTCTAAATTCCTGTTCAGTCTGGGGCCTTTTGGCTCAGTCTACAGATGTGTCACACGGTCGCTCACATGACACAGATATACATCCAATATGAGTGGAGGAGAGATCACTCAATCTGTTTGTGTAGGCCTTAAAGTAGCAAGTCGGATGGAGCCTTGAGTAGCCTGATCTAGTTGAGAGGCTTCGCTGCCCATGACAGGGAGGTTGGACCAGATGATCTCTAAGGTCCCTTCCAGCCTAGGCCATTCTATGTTTCTACGATTGAATGCAGTTGTTGCCATTACTTATTTGAGTGTTTGATTTGCCAGATTCTGAATGAACTTCATTTTTCCAAGAAAAGACTGTTTGTCTTTGCTGGTTATCATCATGAAGTCATTTAAGGGATTCTTACCATTTTACTTGATTGTGTTTTTTATCAAAGCTATTTTTGTTTTGTTTGTGTCACGCCAGCTTCTTTTTGCAGACTTGTCCATAAAGTATTTTGCCAGGGCCTTTCACCATAATACATTAGAATATTCCCTCTTAGTGATGAAATATTCACTGCAGTTGCTTTTGTTTTCTACAACCAAGGATGATGCTCAAATTTTATGTCCCTTTAGAGAAGGAGGGCAATGAATCCATCCCAACAGTTTGCATCCAAATGTCAAGTTTTCCATGTGATTGTTCTGATGTTATTGCATGAGAGCCTGGAAGGCTCTGTCACTGATCAGGGCCCCATTGCATCTATGCTCTGAACACATCAAAAAAACAGTCCTTGTGTCAAAGTACTCAGACAGTTGGTGTCCTTCAGGTCATGTTTGCACACTACGGCTTTAGATGGTTGGGGCCCAGCTGCAGGGACACAGGCTCCCAGAGCTAACCCTATGTTTGGCACTGTGTAGAGACCCCTTTCACCTGTGAAAGCCAATGAAGTCTTGTGCAGGTACAAGGACAACCTTCTGTTTTGATGGAGGGCCATGGCAGAAGTCTAGTTGAACCTCTTCGTTCAGCAGCCTGTTTTCTTCTTCCAGAGGCAACCAGTTGGTTTGGTTTCCTTTTAAACTTGGTTTACTCTTCCATTTACCTTTCAAGAGCAGAAAATTAGCTGAATGATCCATCGTGATGTGCTACGGTGCACTGGATACAATGGGGTGAAATGATCTGGAGAACCTCAACTCTATTTCTCTGTGTTGAAATTTCTGACTAGTTTTAGTGTCATGAAGTTGACTCCCTCAGAAGCAAAGATTGATTTCTTCTTTGAGTAGCCATACTCTCCACAGAAGTATCCTTTCCAGTTATGTTTTGAAAGCCATCAGACATGCTGTTATAAATGATCACTGAAGATTACTGGAGATGCTGCAAAATAATAGCGAACCGAGTAGCATCTGTGATTTCCACCACTGGTTTGCAATCATCACTTAAAATGAACCATGTCTCAGTTGTAGGGCTAAACTTTTTTTCCTCCTCTTCTTTATTGCTGTATAAGACAGTTGAAATAGATAGTGTCTCATGAATTTTTATGCAAAAAGCTGAGCAGCAATCCACTGTAGCAAGAGCTAACATTCTTAGTGAAGATCAAGACTAGCTCAGAAAATACTGGAGGGAAGTCTACATTTCTAGCTACTGTAAGACTGTGTTGCAGCTCAAGTAATAGTGCTCTGCGATGTATACAGATCCATATAGAATAACACAGCTCAATAATACTATGAAATGTATATCTCTGATGTTGTTTCTTCTTAATTCCACCCAATATAAATCAGATCCTCCTTATGCACAGTATTTATCATCACTCCTGTTTGTTAGTAGAGGTTTTACTGTTTTATGATGATGATCACCTCCATAGCCTTTGTTTTCTTGTGAGTCACCGGTGTCATAAATGCCCTCAGTGCAGAAGAAGAGACATGAATCAATTTTAATGGAAAACGAGTTGTGATACCTGCATTCTTCTATACCTTTAGCATGTTGAATTGTCTCGCAATAATGCCTCAAGCCTTACTCTGGTAACATGCACAAGCAGGTGTATAACTTAAGGCATGAGTGTAAGCCCGGTGGCTATGAAGCTGTGTGCGCTTCAGTGCTTCATTAGAGGACACAGTAAATCTTCCTTCTGACTTGCAGGTATCCCAATGTTCCTGGTACAAATTCTTGTGTGTGCTTTTTCTTCCCACGTTGAGATCTGCACTTGCTACAGAGTTTTGGGTGAGAAACACGATCACATCTGGTGGTCTAAGAAGGAAAGACACTGGAAAAACTCCAAAGTCCATTCCTAAATGCCCTCATTGAAAACTCAGGTGTTGACAACCAAAAACAAAACCGGGGAGGAATGACAGTCCTAGGAGGTTGCCTTTTGATTTTTTCATCCATAGGAAAGGCATTCTTTTGCACTCCTTCATTTTCCCTTAATAGAAATTTTTGTGGTTTCAAACCTCTCTTTCAAGAGTTCTTGCATTTCATATAAGATTTAGGGGCCATTGGGAAGAGAAAAAGACTACACCAAACTGTATTTGTGGCATAGGACTTTCTGAAGCCCGTGTTGTGCTAATTCAAGTTTTTTGAAAGTTTAGAGAAACTCAACACTACCTGAAATAGCCACCTCACCTCCTGAAGTGGGACATAAACTTCACCTTCTTCTGAAATAGCTGGGGCAGTCAGTGTTCAAGTCAAGATGCATGAATAGATTTTATTCTTGACTTTGATGAAGAGAGAAAGGAAAAAGCATAGGAATGGGAGCCATCATCTGAGTCTATCAGACACTGTGGCACCTGATATTCCAATGGCTTTTTTTAATGCTTACATAGGAAATCATAGAATCATAGGATGCATTGGGCCGGAAGGGACCATTAAAGGTCATCTAACCCATAAAAATGTTGTGATTTTTAGTTGTAAAGTTTGCTTTTAGTCACTATTAACTCTTTCAAGTGGATCAACTTTAATGATACCTTGTTCACAGCTCAGCTTTGGCAGTATCAGTAGACTCCATTCTGACCAGCTATCTCTTCTCAATAATTTCTGTAAGTGTATTGGTTTTGTTAAGCTACAAAGCTTGTAATATTTCCTACAAAAATTAAAACATGAATTTCTGGCTGCATCTGACAAATCACACATGATATCAAAGCAAAATGATTTGTATTTTCTATTCTAAAAAGTTATTCTCTCTTTATTCTTTTTTTTTTTAATGTTCCGTATAAACTTTTTTTGTGAATTCTGAACCACAGATTCTCTAAATGGGCTTGTAATGAGATGGCTCTTTTATATGAATCTGTGAACTTCACTGTCAATTCAGATCAATAAATCCTGAACCAATTGAGTTTTTTAATGTAACTTACTGAAGAAGAAGAAAGTACTATGGATTTGATTGCTTCCTCCAGCTTTTGAAATGTGAAGAACAAACACAATATCAGAATAAAGATATTTTTTTTTCCTCTCCAGGTTAGGCTTGTGCAGTAGGTATTTAGTCATTCTGGCTGATTCATAGCCAGTGGTTTGCATCTTCAAGAGCAAGTACAGGGTGTTCCTTCTGAGATACAATGATCAGTTCTGCAAACACTACTTTAAATGATATCTCGCCATATTATGGCGGTTCCTGCCAGCACCTCTGTAAGTTAGAGGTTGTATCAGCATTTCCATTATAAATACAACACTTACACTACTACCACCTTCCTTGATTTATACCATGCTCCTACACTATAATATGGAATCACATTTGCTGTGTTCACTGCAGCTATACAGTGCTGTATATAGGGCTGAGGGCTCAAGAGATTTTTCTTCAACTGCTCCCAAATCTCTCTCCCAGACTATAAAGTGTAGCATTGCCTTTTCAGCAAATATTGATGCTTTTTATTCTTTGCTTCAAGACATTATTCTGTTTATATGCTGTGTACCTGGACTAAGGTGCATTTACAATTTACTGATGCACGTACTGCAGTTGCTTTAAATCCTTCCGTTTATTATCTACTTGGTCAGTCGGAACAAACAGATGTCTTTCTGCACCAAAGACCTCATTTTGCATTCTTCATGTCCGTGAGTCAGGATGCAGGTCTCGAAACGTAGGATATTGAGAAGCAACAGAAAGGGAAGGCAAGTATGGGAATGCAACTTAATTAAATTCATACATAATAAGCATGCACTGTATCCATAGTCCATTTATGTATTGTTACAGATGGTTAGTAAATCATTAATACATGATGTTACAGACCCAAATAACAATCTATTATAAATTGCATCATTATTCTGTTAGCAGGTGGTCTTGGAAATTACATTTAGAAGCCCAGAGTTGGGCCCTGCAGCTTTCTGTGACAACTGGCTTTTCAGTTCTTCTATTTAAAGTCATTAAAATGTCTAATTCATCACTTATACGCTATTTAGAAATGGGCACTGTAATATTCAATGCATCCCCCTATGGATTCACTAAAATTTTTCACTGATCTCTTTTTCCCTTTTGGCTTCGTGCGATTTCGTACTTTCAACATTTCGTCTGAAGAAGAGCATCTCTGAACTGCTTGTTTGTTCAAACTGAGAGTGGTGAAAACATTATTGTTTACTGTTTTTTGATTTGAGCTACAAAGCGCTTAGGAACAACCCTATTTTTAACTATAAACTTCAAAAAAACCCCAATCGCAAAATAATAAAAATTTTGAGCAAAGAAGCAGATCATCAGGTAGCCAGTCTGCCTAAATGTCCTTCTTTCTGTCTTGTGGCACCGCGTGAAAGATCCTGAACTTTGGAACACACATACTGCACTACAGGTATTGCCTCCATTTCTTGGAGGACATAACTGAGCTGAGCAAGCATGCCAGTCCTTCTGGGATCTGTGCTAATCAGGATTTGGTACCAGAACCTCAGGCAGTGTATGGAATAGGGGAGGTAAGGGCAGAGTGAGTCAAGAGGAGTCAGACAGCCCGCTCAGCTTTTCTGCTGTCCGCTCCAGGTCAGAGCATGAGGGGAACCTCATTTTTGCAGATATATAGGTGCCACCTGCTCAGTGGATTAAAAGAATAATTCTGTGGACTTTAGGCTACGAATTTAGTACCTTTTAAATATTCAATTGGACTAAGAGAGGGAAGAAAACAAGAACAAATAATTGGAAGTCTTTTGTTACAAAAATTACCCAGCAAGGCCCCTACATTTTTTCACCTGCTAATCTACTGGCAACTTTCTTCCCACCTCACAAATTATATTTACAGTTTCCTTGTGCTTTTTGCCCTGAAGTCAATTTTCACTCCGGCAACTTTTCTTCTACTCTGTGCCTTGGCTCTTTAGGTCATTAACCTGAAGCAAGGAACTTTGTCAAACACTTTGAAAAACGAAGTCCACTCTATTTCCCTTGTCTGTCCTGGTGGCAATACAGCACACTCAAAGAATTCCAGCAATTTTCTGAGGCATGACCTGCCTCTCCTGAAACATGCTGGTATCTTTGCAATCTTTCAGCAAGCTGTGCTGTACCAAATGTTCCTCCATTTGATCTTCTTAAATATTTACTCAACTGTTTCCAGTGACTCTCATTCAGCTAACTGGTCTCCAGTTACTTGACAAACTCAGCCAGCTTGATGACTTGCTTGTTTGTTTTTAATAAAAATCTAAAGTAAACAAAAAATATTTTATTCTCACAGTTTATAGTCACTCCTAACATAAAAAATCACTAATCATTCTGCTGCATTAGAGAAATCTGTTTGGTTGTATGGTAGAACCAGTCTAATCTCTTAATATCCTATCCAAGACAGCTAACTTTATAAGTAGCCGCTGCTCTTGTCTACTGTTACGTGCAACGAAAATACTGGCTTACTAATAAATGCAGTAGAATTTATGTTACCTGTGGAAATATGGTGATTATTACAAAATTATAGTGTAATTGGCTTTCTTAGCAATAAAATGTTCCAGGCAGTGGAAGCTTAGGAGGAACTGGAATGGCTTTCGGCAAATTTAGCTTAGTAAGTGGGACTATAATGTTAGTTCACTGGATCAAGTTTGAATGAACAGGGTGGGCAGGGGAAGGCAGGGAGTACTTCTGGGCTTGCTTTGCATAGACCAACACATCAAATATCTTGTGTCTGTGCTGCAGTGCTCACAAATTATTCTCAAAATGAACAAACAGAGTTTTTTAATATATTTCTGGGCCAGATCCTCTACTGTTTCCTTCTCGTATCATATAATTTTCTTCAGTGCAAGCCTCCTTTCATTTCTGCAGGGCCTGCCCCTGCCTCACAAAGAGAGATCATTTTAAGTTATGAATGGAGGAAATTTTTAGACAGCTCTGTTCCTCCCCATGTTCCCATCTTTCCAAAGCTCACAGGCAGTGAAGATTCTCCTTTTACTTGAGTTTAGGAAAGTTTGAGTGTTTAGATGACAAAAACCAAGCTTTCTCTCTGCTGTCACTGAGAAGCTTTGAACGGTTGCACTGTGAAGTGCTAACCATGATGTTCTAACTGGTCATCAATCTTTTCAGACGCATTCTTCTAACTGGGGCATCCTCATGGCATGATGAACAGAATAATAATTTAGGGTGAAAACACACTATATCAAGTGAAGGCAGTTAAATTAGTCTCCAAGCTGGTTAGAGAAGGTTGTCTCTGCCCTGTGAAGATTTCTGAGAGGAGCAGGTGAGTGAAGGATGCAGTAGCAAACTAATGGAAGAGAGGAAACATGGGGACCTGAAATCTTCTTCTGCAGAGTAAGGGAACAGTACACATTTGGTATTTCTGTTACTTTTTACTTGGACTCTGGAGAATGACTGGTAAGAAAAGTGAATTTTTTCCTGGTGTTCAGATTTTCAGCATTTTATTTGCTCTTTCTTTTCCCCAGTCCCTGTTGCCCTGGTGCCATAGCATTTACTGGCTTCCAAAGCCAGTAGTGTTTTTCTTTCAAAAATAAAAAGACTGATGTCCATCTCCTTTACACTAACCTCAGGGGCAAACCTTCTCTTCTTACTCTGCTGCAATGGGTATAATTTCACACCTCAAAGCACTACTCTTCTATTTAGTGATAGCTAAATGTGTTTCTCTAGAGTTTACTCTAGTTCTCTTCTGCATAAGTAGCAGTCACTCTTGTTTGTTTGACCAAGCTAATTCTCCAAGAGTTACCCCAATAAAGCAGATGGCACAATAAAGCATGTACAGATTAGGTAGAACATAATTTGTGTTGATCGAAATGGTTTTATTGAATTTATTTTTTGACAGAGAATGACATTTCTGTCAAATTTTTTTCACATATATAAATGTCAACATTTTGCTGCTTAATTCTTCAAAATCTGAGAAACATTTTTTTCTTCAGCCACTGGAAAGTTGAATTTTAAGTTTTCATGGATTTTTTTAAGAAAACTTTAAAAGGAAATATTGACATGAGTGAAGAGAAATTTACTTTTTGAATTACTTCTAGGGAAACAAACTTTTCTTAAGTACCTTTTAACATGCTGCAACTGTAAGAGAGAATTTGAGATCTGATTTGTCAGTTTATAAACAGTAAAGAAATTCTCTATATACAAACTGCCTATGCTTAAATTGCCTGTTTTAATATTGATTTTTTATTTGTTGATGAATCTAACAGTGTCAATTCACTTCAGATAATATGTATATAGACACAGTAGTATTGCTAATCAGTTTTCTGATGCAACACTCTGCTAATGACTACAGAAAAGGTGGGTACAAGACAAACACTGCTCTCAGAAGCCTGGGGGAAAGGGTTAAACTGAAGTAAATATTGTTTTGTGGACATTATAAATATACAATTTAGATCTGCATTAGAGGTTATTGCTATTTCATCCAGAATTGGTATGCATTTTGGTCCTGTTCCTGTGTTTTAGTTACAAACGTGTAATCAGTTTACACACCTACAATCTTTCATTCCGGTGTTCAACATATATGTACTTAAAATCTTCCATTTCACTGCTCAACACATATCTGTAATAGCCTAACCTGCATTTTTAATAATTGAAATCACCTTATGATGTGACCATCAGCTTTCTAATCAAAAACTTCAAGTGATGGAGGATCAGAGGCTGCCTACTGATACTGGCCAATGGTGGTCATGTTTGTTGGATGCTAAATCTGATGCAAATCTCTCCCTCCTTGGTGTTGATCTGGCATATGTTTGGTTTCAGCTAATAACTGATAATCTCCACACTTACTGTCACTGATGCTCATTCTCTCTGTCACTGCCAATTAATGAGGATCCTCTGAACTCGTATATTTCCTGAAGCTATGTAGTTTGTTATGTTGTGATTACAACTCTTGTAAAGTCACAGCTATGCTTGTTGGGTTTTACAGCAAAAGTAAAGAAAGAACTCATAGATGGTATTGTTGCTCTATATTTCACTCTGTCAGAAGTTGTGGATGTATACCTCTCAGTGAAAATGGCACAGTAAGAGAAGTGCTTACATATGAAATGTGTTGCTGTTGATTGTCTGCTGCCATCTTCCCTCTCCCATTTCTAATTTATGTATACAATTTTTTAAAAAATTCATGTTCATAATTCCTTCAAAAGTTAGTTTTGTTTGAGGCAAGCAGATACTAAGATGCCCCGTGCTCCTATACACTTCACTTTTGTTCCTGATCCATGAAACTTATATTTGCTCTTCTCTAAGAATTCAGCAACTCTTTTGTTCGTTACAATGCCTTTTATTTGTGTCTAATGCTGCTCCATCTCTCTCCCTACGTAAGCTGTCGTTTTCACCTCCTGACACTGAAAAAGTTTCTTGGAAGTACAGGTAGAAATAGTTAGGAAAGGATGCAAAGTAAGTGGAAGGTTTCAGTTTGCTAGCCCTCTCCCTGCCCAGTGTGTGGGGACCTGATGCACTTTGTTCTCCACGGTGTATTAGGGTGTCCATTACCAACAATGGAAGCTTGTTAACACGGCAGCGTGGAGACTATCCATTATTCCTCCTGCTCCTTTATAAAGAGGCCATTAAAATAGAGTCAAGCTCCTTTCCCTATCTGT
>NW_009720222.1:34746-41669 GCF_000703405.1 Apaloderma vittatum
ACAAATTTAATTTCTATTTGTTAGGGAAACTCGTGCAGCTGGGGAGAGAAAAGCCAGACTGACAGTTTTGGAATATAAAGTTCTCTATTCATCAACTGTGCAGGTAGAGGAAGTAGCTGTTTCTCTTATTTTGCCA
Source organism: Apaloderma vittatum (assembly GCF_000703405.1). Taxonomy (NCBI): domain Eukaryota; kingdom Metazoa; phylum Chordata; class Aves; order Trogoniformes; family Trogonidae; genus Apaloderma; species Apaloderma vittatum. The sequence continues at coordinate 34,883 of NW_009720222.1, forward strand.
ATTTTTGCTCATCTCTGACCTAGAGGTATCACCTCAAGCTTCGAGTTCATTCTCCATGTCTTTCTAATCATTGGGCTCTCTGCTGAGGTAGGTGCCAATTAGCACAGGTTGTGTGATGTGATGTGGACAGCTGACCATCACAAGAGAACGGAAACCATGAATTTTTACTTTGTGCAATGGCAGTTCCTCACCATGGCTATGTTGGACAGACTTGTATTGTTGCCCTGAAAGTTTGTCTGGGTTTGTACTGCATTACCAAGTCCTTTCAGGCAACTTAGCCCCACAAGCTGGGCTAGTTTTCACACAGTAAAAGACTATGTAGCCTACTGTCAGTGAACCAGCCACCACAAACCCAAGCTTTTTCTCTGGCCACTTTCTGCCTGAGAGTCTGTGTCATTCTACTCTAGCCAGGCAGTGACATGACTGGCTGGCATTCCCAGTGCCTAGGGTTTTCTGGAAAGAAAGCTAAAAGACTCAAAATATCCAACAGTAGATGAATCCTGAAAAACCTCATTTTCAGTTCATGAGAGAGCTCTGCTTAAAAGATCATCCTGGTGTTTCATGCCAGGGGGTGGTGATGACTGTTTACTTGCAATCAAGCTGAGAGCTGCTAACGGCAAGAAACACAACTGGAAGGGAAGTCTCTCAGGGATCTTGGGCAGTGGCTGGACTTGAGCAGAGCCTGGACTGCTGTCCAGGCAAGAGCAAATGAACTTGAGGTGATCCCTGCCTTGGACATACTGGCTGTTTCTAAGTTTAGGCTGAAGTTAATATATGCAGAAGAATCTACTATGATTATGGGTCCTGCATCACTTGTTTGCACAGCAAGGGGCCAAGCAACACAAGCAGGCTTTGAAATGTGCTTCTAAACCAGCAAAGGAGGGGGTGGAGGATGCTGGCACTCTTGGGCAGCGTTACTTACATGCACACACAGTTGTTCAGTCAAAGGAATTTGCAACCAAAGGCTCCTCATTGAGTGTGGCAGGCAGTGGAAGCCCCACCTTATCTGAAAACATCCCAGGCTATAAATCTCATTCATTAGCATTTCTTTTCAGAGGATGAGGTGGAGCGTGGAGGATAGCAGTATTGATGAGGATTAAACTAGCAGATGGGATGAGCTTGTGGAATACCTAGTGCTATGCCAAAGTGCTCTCCTTCTGATACATTTACCAAGTGAAACAAGGAGGCTTCATGAGGCACGGCTCAGTTCATACTCGGTTGTCTAATAGTTTTCACAAAGATGAAGAGAAGCTGGATCACAATCCCAAATGTGAAGACTTTTTTCTTTTATTTTGTGCTCATATTTTCTGATTTTTCTCTCTCTTTTTTCTTTCTTTTTTTTTTTTAATGAGGTGGGTTGTTTGTTGTTGTTCTGGTGGGTTTTTTGTTAAGGAAAAACTAAAAGTCCTCTTGAATTTGGAATTTTCCCAACATCTTTTATATTCTTATCAGTCACATTCCATTACATGACAATGGTGATGTAAAATGGACTGATGGAACTGGGTGGGACATGTCACAACGTGGAGCTCCATGTGTCAATCTGACAAGTGTAAGAGACATTGTTTCCTATAACCTGGTTTATTTAGTTTTTTAAAAACTACTTTTCAGAAAATCAAAAATGTCAGGCCAGCCTAGCATTAAAGGAGAGAATTAAAATAAAGTCAATAGTATGTCTGCAAGGAAAGCTAACAGAAAATTGTCCTTGAGAGCAAGGTGCAGCATTCTACTGCATTAAGAAGGCAAGAGATACTTGATCTGCATCACCGGGTAGAGACACAGATGTAGCGAGGCGGACAGGACTAGGAGCACCATGCATTTAGATGCACACAGCTGGGCAGAAAACTTACTGTGTCAGCCACACAGCATAATCTCTTCTGCAGATTACAAATTACTCCACAGAGGTTGCAGAGGTATCTGTGAGGGCTGTTTTATGTTGAGAGTGCTTGATTTTCAGCATGAAACACTAGGATTAATCAAGGGTGTACCTAGCAAATTGGAGCTGGTTCTCTCAGTGGTGGATGGAGCTGTTACCTCCCCTTGGTTGTGAGATCTCCATGCAGATGTGCTGTTCCATGTGCTGTCATCACTAACACAGCATGAGCAGTTCCATCCATGGCTTGATCAGGGAGCACTGCTCTTCCTCCCTCAGCCCTCACAGAACTGAATAAAAATGCCTTCCACTCTGCTGTTGAAGCTGATGTAAAAATTACTTGTATGATGACAAAGGACAAATCAGACATGGTTTCCCTGAGTAAAGGGAGACCCCCATTCAAGTTGCAAAGAAAATATACTTCAGTCTTTGAATGAACCTTCAGGCTACAGCTACAGCCAACATGGAAATCCGGCAGGACTTCAAGAGATATAAATATGTACTGCACAGCAAGAGCTGGCAGAGTCATGTTTATGCATGTTGGAAGGTACCAGAAATGGAAGGTTCTCAGAATATAAAGAGTAAGTCATGCAGAGATCTATCTCCCTGTCTCCCGTGCATCACTCAAGCTTGCACCTTCTCCAGTGAATCTTAAAGGTGGTAGATTTAATTTCAGGAGACTGCAGATTTCATCCAAAACAAGGACTTTTGAAACTGCTTGTTTATGAGCTGAATTCTGTTTTCTGTTCATGATCTGTTTTTCTGCTGAAATATCTTGCCATGGGAAGACTTCTTTTTGGCAGCCACTAAAATCACTTGATTATGAACTGTCCAGATTTTATTAGACAATTAGCAAATCAGCTCAGTGTTTGTGTGTGTGCATGTGTGTGTCTGTTTGCGTGTGCGTGTGTGGTAATTGATGTTCATGATGTATGGCTGGCTGGCTGGAATATCTCACTACCCACACAAAATGATTGCTGATATGAAGGCCTTTTCCAGCTCAGTATTAGTGTGCTTCATCCGAAATTGGCTTTGCCGACAAGCCTTTGCTTCTGATGCAAAATGTATCATTGTGCCTAATTTCAAGCATAATAGTTCTGTAATCATCTCCTGAGGAGATATTAAGTTATATTTATTTGTGCTGTCTTGAGTGATAGTGCAAGTTGTTAGCATGGCAGCAGTAGCAAGACCTGGATACGAAACTAATAAAGAAATGGCTTGCCAGAGCCACAAATGTGGGCTCCAGTTGTGGTGGTATATGTGGGGTAAGATGTCTTTTTAGGAGTGCCGTGTTGCCAGCCTCTGCAGGTTAAATAATCCCCTCTGTCTCACATCAGCTGAACTGGTGCTTTTGCCACCCAACAGCCCCAGAAGGATAAGAACTGTCAGTCACTAGCAATGTGCACTGCATTTATGGTACAAATAGGACACTATTTTGGAGAGACGATGATATCCATATAAATATGTGGTAAGTGACCACATACTGTTGCAACAGTTGTCCTCCTTCTGTGCATATATGTGTGTTTGGATGTGTGAAACAAGTAAGTGTGTGTTAAACATGCACCATTCAAACCTGGATCTGGGCTTTAACAAAGGCGTTGTAGTGAAGTAATTTCTTCACCTGCCTTGATGAAGAATGTGATGTGGATGCGGAATTCCTGCAAACAAGTGTATTATGAGATTTCTTTCTTGCTGGTTCAGCTCTATTAATCTGTTCAGCATGAGCTCGGGTTTTTTAATAATGGGCATGGAATATTATGCCTGCTCTAAAATAGCTTGGTTGTAAGCATTACTTGGGCTGTGTTTGTGTTAAACTAGTAGGGGGAAGAAACAAGGTTTAAGCTTATCCTTCTTTTCTCTCCATAATCACAACTACAGGGCAAAATGTGTCTAACAAAAGAAATAGCATTATCACATGTTAATTTACAGTAACATTAAGAATAGCACAAAGAATAAGCACCTGTCTCTATGTATATGTTGGAGTCCATGCTTTCGATAGAACTGTGAAATGGCTGGTTGTCCTTCTGGGGACAGAATTTGAGTTCCTGAGGCCACTGCAGCTCACAGAATGATGCTGATACAAGAGCTCTCATTCAGGAGCAAATTTTATTCTGATATTACCTGTATTCATTTTCTGCTGAATGTTAGTGCAGGAAAAGGTAATCAGCTTGCAACCAAAGGCTCTCTTAGCTCAAGAACAACCTCTCCATCTCTTACAGGAATAGATACTGACAGCTTCCAAAAGAGTATCTGCCTATTTCTCTCCCTCTGGAAAGCTAAGAGCTGCACCAGAGAAGTCCAAGGGTGAGGGAAACTGCAAAAGAGAAGGGACATCTGAGAGTCTTCACTAAATAATCAGAGGATTGATTGATTTCAGACAAAGACAGGAGTTATATAATACATTCCTATTCTGTGAGTAATTATATGCAAAGATTGACATGTTTGTGAATATTCTGAAAAGTGATCCTGGGCTTACTGGGGCCATTCCTGCATGCAAAGAAACAAACCAAACCAAAACAAAAACCCAAACAGTTAAAGGCAAAGAAAAAAAAAAAAACACGAGAGAGAGAAATTTAGGGAAAAAAAAAAAAAAGGAAAAAGTGTGTGCTCCTAGAAAAACATCCTGAATTTTTCCCTGGTGGACCCTTGCCATTACCATGGCAAAATGCCTGGAAACTGCTGTTCTTTTCCACAAAAAATGTTTTGAAGGAAGAACAAAAGAAGTTTGAGCTTTTGGCAGATCATTGGAGATCCGCTGTGTTCAGATCTTCAGCTGGTGTAAATCAAGATAACTGCAGTATTGCTACAGTAGTTAAAAACGGACTGGCTCTCCCATCCATCAAGGCTGGCTGCTATGGGGGATATTTCTTTACAGCTTAAATGGAGATGTTGAAGGAACTGTTTCTACTGCATGGTGCATGTTTTCTTGTTAAGAAAACATTGCTTATTCTTAATTACTTAAACTCCCTTGTATATAACCTGGTGGTGACTCCTATCACATAGGTATTTGTTGTGTGTGACACTGTGCTTTATTTCTTTGGTTCAGTAGTTGAATGACATGTTAATCTGCTATGAAGATGCATAATAGGATCAATGGAGATCAGGCTGTATGTTTTAAGCTTAAAAGGTCCTTTCTCTCTCTAATCCACATTTCTGCATTATACCACAGCATACAAGTGGTAAAAAGAGTCTCCCCACTAGGCCAGGATAGTTAACTAGTAAATGATAAACTTTAAAACCAAAAGGTGTTACATTTAAAAGTGAAAGGATGTTTTTGTAGGTAATGGTGGTCATCAGGTAAGGACCTTGAGACCTCCATAAAACTGAAGACTTCATGACCATTTAAATACAAGGGCTTGCAAGTCCAGTTGTACAATTGCAGAGGGGTGAAATGTATAAACCTTTCTCTGCATATGAACTCAGGAGCAGTCCATCTGATTAATGTCCAGCAATGAGATATTTTTTTCCTCTTTCACATAGATAAAAATTTACTGGGGAAATTAAACTCACCAGAGCTATGTAAGGAATTGTGTGTGCCCACAGCATGACTTAGATAAGCCTAGAAAATTCCATTATCAGCTCATACCCCTTATTATTTAATGGCCAAATCTAGATTTGTAATGCTGTTGAGGTTTGAGCACAAAGTCACCAAAGTAGGGAAGGCAGGTATGTACCTCAACATGCCTGTGTGGTGGGTGGTAGACGAGGGAATCAGCAGCAGCATTTCACATTCAGGTGATCGCAAGGAAGGCACAGGAGTGGAGAGTCAGTCTCAGAGTTCCCACATTCCCTTACACTCCAAATTCACTCAGCTCTGGCCGCCCTTTGCAACACAAGCTTCTCTCCTAAGGTTTTCCACAGCACAGAAAGACTCATGGAAGTCAGTTTTTTGTTTATATTGAAACGTATAATTCATAATATGCAGCCCAAGTGTTTATATGTGCATTCACTTGTTTGTCTTCCGTTGGTAAAAGGTGTTATTTCAGGATCACCTAACAGTTGATTTGACTAGCTGTGTTATCTTCTGGAGCACTCTACTGCTGCTTTGCCCAATGACCGAGGAAATATGTGATTACTAGGGCAAGAAATAAAGGTCGTAAATAAAATACTGATAAGATTGGGAAGATCAAAGTGAGGTAAGGAATAACAGCTCTCTGAACTTCCACATTTCCCCAGAAATGTTCCAGATGGCAGCATGCTGTCAAAAGAGACGACGTGGTTACCTCAGTTAAGCCACAAGTGTCACTTTCTCCCTAGTGAAGTGGCAGGTCAGGCTTCAACGAATGCTACGGCCATGCAGTGGTGTCTTTTATTGGCCCAGTGCTTAAGCAAAAGTCATCTGTGTGATAAGTGTCTTTGTGAAGAAGATTGTGTAGGCTCTTCTAAATGCTTTGTGCTGGCAGAAGGTTGTAAGGTTGTGGGAAATTTTCCATGTTTCGTGGTTTTAATACATTTGGAATTTAACAAAATTACTCCGTCACATACTCTTGCTTAAATGTAGGTTACAAAATAGTGTTGCTCATGCACTCTTTTTGTATTTGTGTGTTCTTTCTCAGAAACACTGTGCAACAGTAAGTAGACAGAACATGGGGTTATTTATGAGGAGATTTGAATTCTCCTTCTTACTCTACCTATTTGCTCCTCTGTTACCTGAGGAATATTACATCATCTCTTTCTGTCTGGACTTCTGTTTTGTAAAACAATAGCTACTTTTTCAGTAAAATGTTACATCCTCTTCAAGTGGAAACTGCAGTAATTGAGCATTTCTATTAATGCTCCCAGTTGCCATTGGACTTCAGAAGAAAACGCAGAAAACTCATTGATTAGGGATTTCTGATCGTAGTGTTTAGGAAACTGTGAGAGTCCACTGAGGCAAGACGTGGGTCCTGCTAGCAGTATCACAGAATCACAGAATCA
>NW_009720223.1:0-25449 GCF_000703405.1 Apaloderma vittatum
ATAAATATGTCAAGAGGGAGTATCAGGAGGACGTTGCCAGGCTATTTTCAGTGATGTTCAGTGACAGGTCAAGGGGCAATTTTTACAAGCTGGAACATAGGAAGTTCCACAAAAATATTAGAAAAAACTTTTTCACTATGAGAGTGACAGAGCCCTAATTCAAAACCCACCTGGACACGTTCATTTGCAATCTACTGTAGGTGATCCTGCTCTGGCAGGGGGGTTGGACTAGATGATATTTTGAGTTCCCTTCCAACCCCTAACATTCTGTGATTCTCTGATTCTGTCAAGTAATTGGATTCCAGTACATCTGTAGCCAAGGTTTTTTTAGGTTGTGTATGGAAAAGAGCCCTTAACTTGCTTAACCACTTAAAGAACCTAAATTGTAACCAGTCACTGCCAGAGGAAAATATGGATTAGATAGATAGTCACATGAAAAGTGTATGTATGTGATATAAACAGGACAGTTAAGAGTTGCCAGCAAGCTTTGTCTGGGAAGTCTTAACCAGCTGAGTATGCCTCCACAAGCAAGCCTGCAGAAAGGACGCCTGTTAACATCTTTCAAATGGTGGCTGCCATCCTGATCAAGACTGTGACCTCCTGACCAAGAGGTTGAGCTGTACCCTATTCCAGAGATCCAAACACATTACTGCTGTCACAGAATCATAGAATCATAGAAACATTCAGGTTGGAACACACACTTGGGAACATCAAGTCCAAGCTATAACCCTACTCTACAGAGTCCACACCTAAACCATATCCCCCAACAGCACATCTAAGCGACCTCTGAACACCTCCAGGGATGGTGACTCAACTGCCTCCCTGGACAGCCTATTCAATACCACATGTAAACAACCTTTAAACACCTCCACGGATGGTGACTCAACCGCCTCCCTGGACAGCCTATTCCAATGTCTGACTACTCTTTCTGTGAAAAATTTTTTCCTAACAACCAGCCTAAATCTACCTTGTTGCAGCTTGTGGCCATTCCCTCTAGTTCTACTACCAATTACCTGTGAAAAGAGACCAACACCAACCTCTCTACAATGTCCTTTCAGGTGGTTGTAGAGAGCGATGATGTCTCCCCACTTCTTCAAGCTAAACAGCCCCAGCTCCTTCAGCTGCTCTTCATAAGATTTGTTTTCTAGGCCCTTCACCAGCTTTGTTGCCTTCCTCTGCACTCGCTCCAGCACCTCGACATACCTCTTGTATTTAGGTGCCAAAACTGAACACAATACTCAAGGCGAGGCCTCACCATTGCTGTGTACAGGGGAAAAATCACCTCCCTACTCCTGCTAGTCACACGATTTCTAATACAAACCAGGATGCCATTGGCCTTCTTGGCCACCTGGGCATACTGTGGGCTCATATTCAGATGCTTATCTATTAGAACCTCCAGGTCCTTTTCTGCCAGACAGCTTTCTAGCCACACTTCCCTAAGCCTGTAGTGTTGAATGGGGTTGTTGTGGCCCAAGTGCAGGACCCGGCACTTGGCCTTGTTGAAGCTCATCGCATTAACCTTGGCCCATTGATCTAATCATTCCAAGTCCCTCTGTAAAGCCTCCCTATCCTTGTGCAGATCAACACTCCCACCCAGCTTGGTGTCATCTGCGAACTTACTGATGATACCTTCAATGTCCTTATCAAGTTCATCAGTAAGGGTGTTGAACAGAAGTGGTCCCAACACTGAGCTCTGCAGAACACCACTTGTGACTGGCTGCCATCTGTATTTAACTCCACTGATAACCACTCTTTGGGCCTGTCTGTCCAGCCAGTGCTTTATCCAGCAGATTGTATGCTCATCTAGGCCATGTATGCTCATCTAGGCCAGGTATGCTCATCTAGGCCAGTATTTCCAAGAGAATTCTGTGGGGAACAGTGTCAAAGGCTTTTTAACAGTCTAGGTAGGCAATATCCACAGCCTTTCCTTCATCCAGTAGTTGGGTCATCTTGTCATAGAAGGAGATCTGGTTTGTCAAGCAGGATCTGCCTTTCATAATTCCATGCTGACTGGGCCTGATTCCTTGGTTGTCCTTTAATTGGCGTGTGATGGCACTTTAGATGTTCTTCTCCATGACCTTTCCTGATATGGAGGTCAGACTAATAGGTCTATAGTTTTCTGAGTCCTCCTTTCTACCTTTCTTGGAGATGGGAGTTACATTTGCTACCCTCTAGTCCATTGGGACTTCCCCAGCTAACCAAGACTTTAGGTAAATTATAGGCAGTGTCTTGGTGAGCCCATCTGTCAACTCTTTTATCACCCTCAGATGTAACCCATCCGATCCCATAGACCTGTGTCCAACCAAGTGGTGTAGCAAGTCGCTGACCACTTCCTCTTTAATTATAATGACCTTATGCAGCATCTCCACCCTGTCTCCTAGCTCAAGAGGCTGGGTACCCAGGGGACAGCTGGTTTCACTGCTAATGACCAAGGCAAAGAAATTGTTGAGCACCTCAGTCTTATCCTTATCCATTGTTACTAAGTTACCCTCTGCATCCAATAAAGGATGAAGATTTTCCCTAATCCTCCTTTTATTGTTAATGAATTTATAGAAACTTTTTTGTTATCCTTAACAGCTGCAGATAGTTTGAGCTCTAGTTGTGCTTTGGCTCTCCTAATTTTCTCCCTACAAAGCTGCACTACATCTTTATAGTCTTCATGAGAGACCTGCTCCCTCTTCCAAAGGTTGTAGCCGATTCTTTTGTTCTTGATTTCCAGCCACAGGTCCCTATTTAGCCAAGCTGGTCTCCTTTCCCGACGACTCATTTTCCAGCACACAGGGACAGTTTGCTGTTGCGCCTTGAAGTATGTCCAGCCTTCCTGGACTCACATATCCTTCAGGGCGACCTCCCAAGGGACTTTGTCAATCAGTCTCCTGAACAGGCCATAGTTTGCCCTCCAGAAGCCTAGGGTGGCAGTTGTATTAACTCCTCTCCTTATTTTACAAAGAACCTCATGATCACTGTGCCCTAGACGACCTCCAACCTTTAGTTCCTCCACGAGTTCTTCCCTGTTCACAAGAGCAGGTCCAGGAGGGCACCTTCCCTGGTTGACTCCCTCACCCGTTGTGTGAGGAAGTTATCTTCCACACACTCCAGGTACCGCTGGAACTGTTCTCTCTCTGCTGTGCTGTATTTCCAGCAGACATCAGGGAAGTTGAAGTCCCCCAGGAGCACAACGGGTAGCCATTATGAAACCTCTCTCATCTGTTTATAAAGAATTTCATCTCCTTTGTTCCTGATTGGGTGGTCTATAACAGATTCCCACCACTATATCACTCTTACTGATCTTACTCCTGATTCTTACCCATAAGGATTCAACCCTATCATCACCTTCATTAATCTAACGCTTTCATATGTCTCTTTAACATAGAGGGCCACGCCATCGCCTCTTCTTCTTTGTCTATCCCTTCTGAAAATTTCGTACCCGTCGGTTGCAGCACTTGAGTTATGGGAGTCATCTCACCAGGTTTCTGTGATGGTTGCTATATCACAGTTTTGCTGTTGCACAACAGCCTTGAGCTCCTCCTGTTTATTGCCCATGCTGTGTGCATTTGTGTAGAAACATTTCATGGAGGGAGTCGAGTACATAGTTTTCCATGTTGGTGAGGTGGTAGACCTTCAGGTTATCTAAGATGCCAATACCTTGCCCTACAAGTGTTGGACTACCACACCCAGGGTTCTTATTTGCAAGACTAGTTACATGGCCATCTTCTAACATCCCTGTCCCCCTTCAAAACTAGTTTAAAGCCATGTCTATGAGACCTGCCAACTTGTGTGCCAAGGTTCTTTCCTCTTGTGAGACAGATTAATTCCATCTGTCACCAGCTGCCCCAGTGCCATGAAGACTTCCCCATGATCAAAAAAACTTATGGTGAAAAAAACTCATGCAATGAAACTGCAACATGAGGGAATTTGGAGTGAAAATTTTTCTCTTTTTCTAGCTAGACACTGTCTTTTTGTAGCTTTGAAAATAAGAGCTAGCATCTCAAAACATGATTTCTTTCACTATTCCTATTTAATGAGTTTTTCTTCCCTACAACCAGCTGCAATGTAACTTTCAAAGAGTTTTAATTTCTGCACATTATAGATAATGAGAAAGTTGCTTATAGGGGTTTTTGAGTAGGATACAGCTGACCAAATGTTCATAAAACTAAGGGTGACTTTGTCAAAAACTTGCCTTTGTGGCAGATATACCTTGTGCTGGGCAATGATTCTCTGGATGGTAGGTTGTTCTATCTGTATTACTCTATTAATAAATCATGTGTTGCTGTTTTGGGGCTTTGGAGCTGTTGATTATTACTCAGTAAGTGAAAGACCTTTTTGAGAGCTTGGGGAAGAACTCTAATTGAAAATTATTGTAAGGCTTTTTGCTTGTACAACCTTTTTGCCGGGTCAGAAGTGTGCAAGAGAGATTATAGAAAGCTGACATTTGTATTGTTTACAGAGGGATGAGAACTAGTTTTAAACAAATATCACTTCAGCCTCTGTGCATGAATCTATTGCCTATGTAGACATATTAGGTGCATGGGGCAAGGTTTTCATTTCACTACATCAGAAGCAATGAATTTCTACCTTGTCATTGCAATTTTTCACACGTTTTCAAGTTTCTCTGTTTTCAATATCCAAGTAAACTCATCTCTTCAACCTCCTGCCACAGGCTGCAAAAGATAGCAACAAACCTCAGATGAGATTCACACTTAATGAAAACATAAAAGGTAAGAGTTAATAGCCACAGCCATTCAAATGGGTCCTTTACCCACGGGCTTTGCATGTGCTGAGAAAATGACATGATATTGCTTTTACCTCCTTTGTGATCTGTCTTGTTTGTAGTCACTGGGGAATTTTCCAGCCAAAACTATTCTGGAGGAGAGTACAGCTTCAGTAGTACTTTTGAACACCTGCAATATCTACTAAGCTTTTCTGAGCTAGTGAACGATTAAAAGATTCTAACATTTTCTGATCAGAGTTTAGACAATGGGCTAAATGGCTTATCACAGCAGTGCACACAGAACACCTAAGTACCAACATGCTTGGTAAGATTAGAAGTGTGCAAACGAATGTACTTGTCTATAAGCACACGTTAGTGATTCAAACATACTATTTTGGTTTATGTTTATGTTTGTGATTATTCTGTATTTGGCTTCTGCAGCACCTTCTGAAATCTGGTTTGGCCACCGTGGAGATGTATAAAATAAATGCCAGAGATTTCTGTATACAGATGTTCAAATTGGCTTTCTTAAAGTAACTTCTTCTGAGTACATCAATGTTCACATGACTCTGCACATAGTGTTGCTTTTAACTGACTCGTTGGTTTCCTTACCATAGGTTGCCAAAGCTGTTCCAAGGATGGGCCAGACGTGTACACAAGGATGTGATAGCCTATGCTGGGTTGCTGTAGCCAGCGTGTGCCTCATAACAAAGGCTGAGCAGAGCTACGTTAACAGCAGTAACTTCAGAGGATACCTGGCCTTAGAAATGTGGAATTACATTTAACCAGTCAGGCAACAGAGAAAGGGATATCACATCATGTAGAAAACTGTTAAGATTCTCTTCTGATAACAATTAAAGCTTGGAAAGAAATCTACAGAACAGGAGAAGTGCTTCTTAAGCAGCTCAATTGTGGCTCCTGTCCTAGGATCAAGTAATGGAAAGGTGAAAAGGACATGTTGGATTGGGTGTGGTAAGCTATTGGTATATATTTTCTGACATAATTAGATTGTCCTAGGACTAAACTGTCTATCTAGCAGAACTTTTTTCATGCTTATACCACTCCAGAAAAGACAGGACTTTCTGAATTATATGCCAGTGCGTGCTAAATTTGTATCCAAGAAATTATTCTAGCATTAAAGGGACAGGAAGTATGGACAAGTTATCCACAGAATAGTCACAGTTAATGCAGAATAGTACTGAATTTGTAGATCTGCTAATTTTTTAAAATAAAATTTACAGCCTTTTTACGGGAATAAGAGTCTGTTAGTTTTAGTCAGAGCAGGGTTAGGCTGATGACTACAACTTTTTTTGAAAATTATACCTGGAAGTTTTACTCCATCTTGTATATGAAAATATTTAGCAGAACATCTACCCCCTAGTAGTATGAACATCTGGCAACAGCCACAAAACCACTGTTGTTCACAATGCATTTTGCCTTCTATTTAAAATTACTAAATAATTATTCAACATGCTTTGCTGATATCCATAAAGTAAAAATCCAACAACCACCACCAACAACCCAGATAACAATTATTTTTACAATATATTTTTATTACAAATGCAAATACAGCAGTGATTAAACATAATGCCATGCTCAGGTGACTTGAGTGTATAGATGTTAGCAGAGAGAAAGTGGTTACCCTTTTACCCTTACACTGTTCAGCTCAATAAAATGAAATTGGAGTTGTAGGAGGATAACAGGATTATTGTAGAGTCATCATTTCCTGCAACATTTATCCTTTAAATTTGACCTTTGCAGGAGTTCATTATGCCAAAATTGATAGATCACGCTCATAGTAAAAAGTCATCTGGAATACCTGAGAGTTATTAAGCTAACTAAACAAACAACTTAAGACAGTGCGTGTATGTATTTAAAATAGATTTGTGTGTGTCTGCATATACACGTATATCTATGTATATGCATATAAATGCTGCTAGACCTGTCACAGTAACTGTCTTTTAATTACCATATGGGAATATAAATAGAGATTAAGTTAAGATAGATACTAGCACAGTGTTTAAAAAAGATAGAGGGACATGAAAGAAGTATGCAACACCAATGTAAAGACATGTCATTGAATCGTCATAGCTGTGAAAAAAACCATTCTTTTCCTTTTTTCTTCTCTATTCCTAGTCTAAATAACTGTTGTAGTGAAAAACATTAAAAACTAAGGAAGACCAATGCGATACCTTCAAGGATACAGCAATACTGAAGAAAATAAATGCTTTCAGTTCAATCAGTTCCATGAAGGGAGCTGCTTCCAGGACATCAATGAGTGCCAATTAAAAACTCAACTTCAGAATTCAACTCTGAAGAATTACAGAATATCCACAATGCAAGTGCTTTCCAGCAATTGTAACATACCCATCTTTAGATCCTAGTGATCCTCATTTGCCACTGCATCAAAGTTGAGTTTAAAGCCCAAATCAACAGTGCCGTGACCATCCCAAGACACCGTCTATCTCTGCAGGAATTAAGACTGTCATACATAGATGTCTATCATCCGGATTACAGCTCCTCTGAAGAAATATCTTGCTGTCCACCTTTTTGTAACTGAGCAACCCACCGTTCACTTTAATGGTTAAATATTTTAATCACTTGGTTATTTTGTGAGACTTAAAGTCTACCTGAAATACCAACTTTTACAGAGTTCAGTGACCTCTTCAACTGGCTTGTTCTCTACTGAGAACCTTAATTACTATTTTTTAATCTAGTTTCTTGTTATTCCCTGTCTTTCACTTCTGAGGTTGAAATGACATTGTCAAGCTGTATCATAATCCATCAGTATTAAAGGATTGGGAGAAGGCTGTAAACCAAATAAAAAACTTCAAACCTTAAAAGAGTTTGCAAATTCAATTGTCAAAATGTTTATTACTGTTTCCCTGCTATCCTCTCCTGTAAGATAAACAAAAATTCTGTGCTGCTTCTGTAAAATGACAGGTGCTGGGAACACCCTTAATGGACAGAAGCATTGGTGGATGCCTTGAAGTAGAGGCAGCAAACAAACATTGATAAGTCTGAATGTTTTGGAAATAGTTTTGCTTTTATTCCCTAATATCACAAGCAAAAAGACTGTGACCAGTTAGCTGAAATGTCAGTGTGTTGATTAGGGCTTCCTAAGCAGAGAGAAGAGAGATGGGACACACTGAATGCTCACCTGCCTATTCCTTACTGGGACATTCAGTAGATAATCCTATGACTGATTCAGTTTCAACTTTTTTATTGTAATATAAAATTGACTAATGTTCATTCATTGTGAAAACTATAATCCTTTCATTTTTTTGCAGATGAGTAACTTTTATAAAGCCACAATATACTGATTCATTATGTAATAAGTACAATGTAGCTCATAATCCTTTTTAAAGACATGTTTTGAAAGATGTGTTGGATGTCCAACTTCTTAGATTTTTAGAGTCTAATAATAATCATCTGGTTTAATGTTTTTTTTTATTTTCTTCGTACATATAGATTACACTACAAATGAAAGATCCCTGTTGATTTGAGGTATTTCAGATTCTTATTTGCCTGGATCAGGGTACCTCTCATGAAAACGAGCTTGTGAACCTGTTCTATAGTGAAAGATATAATTAAATTTACTTTGATTAAAATTAAAGATGGCTTTAAAACTAAGATGGCTGAAGATTACAGAGTAACTGAGGGTTGTGAATATTAGTTATTACTGGAGTTAATGGAGCTGTTTCTTGGTGTTATATCATACTTTAGTATTTACCTTCTCAGATGACACTAAGCATTTCTGAGGGAGATGTTATTCTGGGCACAACACTGATTGTGCAAAGCATCCTTGATGAATTCTTAGAGAATGTTTTTATGCAGTCCATTTTCCTGTTTCTTTTGTGGGTGGAAAAGATATGTATATCAGTTTCAGTTAAACAGTCACAATTCTTTCTATGACTGAAACTTCAAAAGTCCTATTAGATACAAGGAACCGGATGACATATGTCACAATGTTGTCAGTGTTGTCATCGTTTCCTCTTTTACATCTCTGCATAACTGACAGCAGCTATGGTTTACATCCACAACTCTTAAGCAGCACAGTGAAGTGTTAAAATCTACCTTCTTATTTGACCAGTAGCTGCTAAACTTTTTGTGACTTCTATAATTATTTATTGTCCTCTTAGTATTTTACCTTAAGGAATTCAAAAATCTTCTTTTGGGAATTGGAAGAATAAGCCATCAGAGAGAAAGTCAGTTGTGGGTGTTACCCGTTACAGGAAAGCCATGACAAAGATGTTTTCTTACAGTTTAGTACACTGGGCTGCTACATATAGCTATCAAAAAAGAAGTGAGATGATGTCCAAACACTGTCTAAGTTAATGGAAACTGGTGAGTATTTTTCTATGACAATAGCCCTTTACCTGAAAAGCATTGCTCTTTTAGCAAAGCAGAGCTTTTTTGCAGTTTTTCCGGCTGTGTGGAGTGTTGTGATTCTATCTTCAGTCTGTGATTCATATGATTTCGCTTACTTTTATTCCACCTCTATGATGGAATCACTTATTTCTCTATTTACAGAGTTTGAAGGTTTGCCTGTGTTGGGCAAAGAGGGCTTCTCCCTGCTCCCCACCATAACAGGCAGATCAGAAAAGCACCAAAAGTCCCGTTCATGTAATCACTGTGGCCTGCATGAGCTTGCCCTTCTCGAACCATTATTTCTGTGCAGTGACTCCATATAGTCAAGGGCCATATGAATAAGTCCCCCGAGGCAATTCATTCAGTACTTACATCACAGATGCTTTGGGTGGGACAGGAGCTTTCAGGAGTTACCTGTCCTTCATCCTCTCCCTGACTGTCAGGAGGATCTGGATGGCTGTTTTAGGTTAAACACAGAAAGGCAAGTGAATGGGATCCTCCCCAGGTACCTTCCTTGCTTCCGGAAAGTGAGATGCCCCTGGAAAGGTTGGATCCACCATACAAGTTAAGGAATGAGAAAATCTGCACCTAAACTGAAGCCCTGAGCTAATCTTGTTGTACCTGAGCCATGTGACTATGAATTTGTAACAGCCTGGGCATACTGTTCCTCCCTGTTTTCTGGTGCACCCTGGCACCAAATGCTCAGGGACGTTTATGCAGCGATTACTATCACAGCAATACTTACAACAAGTCAGTCTCATTCTGTGGTTTAAGGGAATAAATGGGTCAGTGTCTTCTCCCAGCTCCTTTTGATTCCTTCCCTTGCCTGCTGAATGTGGTATGTTTCTCAGGACGAAGTGGGTTCTTTTGCTTCAAGGAGTTCACGGGATGCAATCTGCCCTTGTGGAGCAGTAGCAAAGGCTCAGCATCTGCAGTCCTATTTAATTCTTTACAGACAATGTTGCTATTTTGACATTGTTGCTACCTTATTATTTCAGCCGAGCTTTTCCTTCTGACAAGTAGCAAAATAGGCCATTCGAAGCTGCTAACAATTTCAGAAGTAGTCTTAACACAGTACGCCCTTAAACAAGAGATGCTTCTTCACAGCTTCTCTTTTTCTTCCACTGAAACTATTTTCAAAGCACAACCAACTCAGATGATTGCCTCACATTCGCCACAATTTTCACTTAATTTGCTCACAGTCATGGAAATTAGTGTAGCCCTAGGAAGACTTATTCAGCACCATTTATTAGGATACTTTGCTGTAGAATAAACTGCAGTCCTTCCAGTCTTGTAACATGGGGAGTGTGAGTGTTCTTGGAGCTGGGAATGCTGCTAGGAATACTAATAGGAGAATCTTTCTGCTGCTCAGCTTGTCTGAAATTTTTGAAAGCTACCCCTAATGTCTGTAAGGCACAGATGCTTGCAGTTTCTGTTTTGTCTATGCTTGATATTTTCCTGATGTGAAGTGTATTTGTGCAATAAGATGACTCTCAGACCTTTCCAAGATCTTGTTGCAATTAGGATATACCTTTAGGTGAGTAATGTGGCTCATGATGCTATCTCCCTGCAGACAAGTACTTTTCTGTTATTGGACTATCCTCAGACACAGTAACATTTTTTTTTTTTTAGTTCAATGATAGAAAATTATATTTAGTAAGCCAGAAAAAACAGTCAGAAAATAGAGTTAGTTTTTGCTGCTGTTTCTTTTTTTTTTTTTTTTTCCCAGATTAGATGCCATTTTTCTATTTGCCCCTGAATCAGCAAGGGAATTTTTAGTTTGCTGATTTGTAGAGGGAGTGATAATTCTTGTGGAAGAGGTGAAGCTATAGTATTTAATCTTAGAACAAACAAGGGAGAAGACTGAAAGTCAGGAGCCTAGGTGAACAAGCAAAACCATTTGTCTAAATCTGTCTCATCAGAGACTTCTGGCTTTTATTCTTTATGAGTAAATTTTTGTGCTGAAATACCACAAACAGTCCTCAGCCTAAAGATTTTATTGTTGAGGAAATGATTGTCTTCATGTAGTATCCCGATACTTATTTATTTGATTTGTTTGGGTTTTTTTACTGGAAATCTACATGGTGACTTCTTAATCCTTTCAGTAATCCCAGCAGTTCCATGTGAGACTCCTCAGAGCCCTGTTGTTTTGAAATTACCTCTCTCAAAGGTTAAATATTTATAATGAAAGGTGGACACGTACCTACTGACAGCCAGACTGATTTGTGTTCCTAATGCCTTTAGCCACTTTGGGGCATAGTCCTTAAGAGACTCTTTTATCTCCTGTGCAGTTGACAGGCTCTTTTATGGTTAATAGAGAGAGAGATGTTTTTGCAGAGAAATTTGGAGATAATTTTAGATGCGTTTAACTACTCGCTGCGTGTATATTTCCCTCCTCACTGAATAGAGAAAGACTCTGAGGAGATCAGTTTTGCCAGCTAAAACTTACTGTGGGGATCCTCTTGTAAGGTTTGTAAATCACAAAGATATTTTAAAATATTTTAGGGAATGCTTTTTCCCTTCTATCTGTAATCTGTCTATAAGATGACCACAATGCATTTATTTTAGAACTGCTGTGAATCAATGCGTGGGGGTTTTTAAATCTGTATTGTTACTATTCGTGTGACATTGAAAGAATATAAGGCTGATTTCTGTTGTCCTTTAGCATTTCTGCATTTGCATATGATTAAGATTTCTAGTAAAAATTGTCTAAACAATTTAACTTTAATCAATATTTTCACTCCTGAATTACAAGGTAGGGCAACAAACTTTGAAATTGATTTTTTTTTTGTCATTTCAATATCATGTGAGGCTGCACAGGGTGCAAGAGATACTAATGATCTGGATGTTGGGTTTTTTGTTGTTTTGGTTTGGGGTTTTTTGAAACTTCTCTGGTTTAAAGCTATAGAAGAAACCTGTACATAGAGAAATGTTTCTTGTTGCTCTTCTTTTAAGCAGAAGAATTCAGATTATAAAACTCAACAGAAGCAGACTTCCAAAATTGCAGAAAAAGATAGAATTGGGAATAAATAATGCTAAGTATCTGCTGCAAAAATCCAAAATTGGGCTAAGTTATAGTTTGGAAAATCTTACTTTTGTGATATTATTTATATGGTTTTTTTAAGAAATAAATTTTACTATTTCTGAAGTGTGGTCAGTGTGCCTCTGCCAAGATAGTTTAATGTAGAAGTGAATTCTTGCAAAGTTATAATGTTCCTTTTCCATTTCTTCTCTGTTATTATGACAATATCTAAAAATTTTAAAAATGCTTTCAGATAATGGGAACAATTTATATTATTGCAGATGAAATACCAACATTTGGAAAATTCCTATGTGTAAGGAAAAAATAAAAGCAGACATTGACTGCTAGTGTCCTTGTTCTAGTCAGTGTCAGAGAAAGAGACAACGATGAGAACTTAACTAAGAACATATTTTGGGCATAAACTGAGGTGATACATCTGGAGTGGTATAAGCATGCTAAAATACCTGCCAGGAAGAAACATATATTGCCTCCTGAATTGCTCATTGTTTCATATGCTGCCACCAATTGCTACTTATCCTCTATCACCTAATGCTGGTGGATCCAAAAATACTGTGCTCTCTTCTTCTGATCCCATAACTACATGTGTCTTATAGATATTGCTTTTCTAATTTAAACACTAAAATAAGAAAATTAGATGCCTAAAATATAAGTACTGCTCACTAGTATACAATCAAATTAATATTTTGACAAAAAGAATTTGGTATTAACTAAAGTTGCCTTACTGAAACTGTGAAAAAACATGAGACCAAAAATAAAAATTTTACATCTGCTAAACTACTTCTGATTTTATTATGAGAGATGAAAGCCATACATGATAAGATGAAACAGAAATCCCCCACGTATAGTCCCCTTAAAAGCTCCCATGGACGTTTGGAAGACTTGGAATAAGTTTACGCTAATAATCACCAAGGCTGATCTTATATGCATCTCAGGAAATGTAGTTTGCATCTAGTAAATTATATTAATTCGGTGTATCCAGTTTATACACGCTTCTTTTAGTGTTTGTGAGTTTATCAAAAAGACTCTGGGTGGCATGATGCAAACACTGAAATGTTCATATTAGAGATGGAAGAGTAATGGAAAATTCACTGGGAAAACAACTTGGCTTCTTTTTTCAAACTGATTCTTCTGTCTGGAAGAAGTACAAAGTCCAGGTTTCCTGGGTTCCTCATGCAGTACTCACCTGTGTGTTCCTGGCATGCGGCTGGCTGTTCACGCTTGTTGCTCTGTTATCTTTCCTTACTTCTGCTTAGGCCAAAAATCCACCCTCAGTTAATATGGTTTCTCTCTAAGGATGAAGAATGTAAATATTCATTTAGGTTCTAAAGCTTGTTCATACTTTCCAATGCCAATCCTTTTAGCATTTTTTGGTTCTACAGAAACAGCAGTTATACATCCAAGCTTACTCCCACTGTGCATCGGTTATCTTCCAATTTTAGTGGAATCTGAGTTTTTCTAACCTCAGAGAAGAAAAAAATTACAGTTGACTGTCTTCATTTTTTATAATTGTATAATTATTGTTTCTTTCATTATTAAAGTTTCAATCACAGACATCTCTGAACTATGTATTCCTATAAAATATACTTTATTTAATTATTAGAATCTAGTTGATCCCACATGTTTACAATGTATTTAAGCTCTGATTTATCACAGTTTTTGTAGATCAGGTAAAAAATGCTATTAGCTTCAGTATTTTAACATCAGAGTAGGCATTTATTTTTGTTTTGCAAGGTTAGGCTTGCGATTGCTTGCAATATAAACTCTAGTGATCTGAGTAATAGTAGACCTGCCAGACAACTGATCACTAGCTAAAAAAGGAAGAATAACAGCAATAAAAGGAGCAATAAAAATATTGCAGACTGATGACTACTGCTTTTTTCATTTCTGCTGTAAAGTGTATATCAGCTTTGTATATCAAAAATAAAATAACTGTAGTCTCAGGCTAGCTGCAATTCCCTGCACTGAACTACTCAATCTGTTACAAGAGCAAAGCTCACATTTATACTTTCCTTTCCCATCTTTGCAATGCCAGGTAGCAGCTATGATGGCGCATAGCAAAGGCATTCTAATCAAAATTCCCTCGTTAAATGGAGGAAGTTAACCATGACTTAACTCAGAGAAGCAGATTAGGTAATATGAATGAGGAAAGATAAATAAATAAAGAAAATCACACTTCCTTGCACACCAGGATCCTAGTCCAATGACTATGCAGAATAGCATTTTGTTGGGAAGTGCTGTGTTTCCCAGCTGGATTAGTTGGAAAACACAGTCATATTAGTGCCAGGGAAAAAACGAATGATCAACACTCCATTGGGTCTGGTGAACTATCCACTGCATATCACTATCAAGAATGAGTATTACAGATGTGAAATGCAGCAACTAATTCTAAGGCTGGAAATAAAAAGGATGCTGTGCTCAGCCAGGCTTTGCAATTGAGGCATATAATACAGAAGGGAAGATTTCTTAGGAGTAAAATTGTGTTTCGTATTTGAAAAAGTGAAAGAATATAGTTGTAAATTTAAGATATTCTTTACATCCTCTCTTAATTTCCTGGTACAGGTAATGTCTCACTTCTAAAAAGCTAGGTAAGATTATGTAGAGGGGAAACATTTTCCTTCCTTTTTAAATCCTATTTTCCTGACTTCTGATAGTTTGAGGTGAGTTTAAGAAGATAAGGATATCTGTAAAAACTTGAAAGGACATTTTCAGAGACTTTAGAGATTTTCAGAGATTATGTTTTGGGATTTCTTAGGTAAGGAAGTGCAGTAACATCAATACTACTAGCAAGCAGAATGCAAGGTCCTGTGGTGTCATTTTTTTGCACCGTGCATAACTTTAGATTATTGTTATGCTCTGTCTGCTGTTGTGAAGTGTTGTTGGGATTTTATAATATTGGGACATCAGCTTGTCTCCATGCAACAACTACAATTAAGTAAGTTGGTGTGGTGTTGGTGTAGTTTGAGATGAAAATGGAAAAATTTTGACTTAGTACTTTGTGTTAGTTATGTAGAGTAATAGCATTACTTCAGAGAAAATGATCTGAATAAAGGATGAGTTATGTTGAAATTTTAGCATATTAAACAATGTCTGTTAGAGTGCAATCGTCTGCATGGCTGAACTCTGAGAATGACTGCTAGCCTGTTTTTGGCTCCTGGTGTCAGGCACTCTCATAAATGATTTCTAGATATGGTTTGGCACTTATGACATTCCAGGGACCACTCACAATAGACAGTTTGTACATAATCACTCTTTTTTTGAAAGTTGTTTGCTAACAATAACAATAACTCTTCCGTAGTACTACTGGTTGGTTCCTGGGAATGTTCTTTGGTTTACATCAAATCTTGGCTTTTGATATTTAAAAACACCATTCAGCAGGCTTGATGTGATGTAGAAAGCAAAGCGAAGGTGATCTGGATTTAATTCTGATTTCTAAACTACTTCAGCAAATTCCAGTTCTATACTCCAGTTCTGCTTTGCAGTACATTCCTGTAAATCTATCTCCTGTTAGTGGGTTTTGATATATCAACAGCATTATTCATAACAATACTGTTAACACTAAGGATGAGCAAATTAGGTTCTTCCATATGTGAGACGTGAATGAACAAGACAATTAACTTGCCTTTTCCTTTTCTAGGCTTTATTTTTCATTCTGTTCATTGAAACTGTGAGGATAATCATGCTTAATCTCTCCATTTCTCCTTTTCTAAGTGAAACTGAAATTTTCACAGGTACACCTAGCACTGACAATTTACCAAATTGGCTTGGGATGGATTTGTGAGAATGTGTAGCATTATAATCATGAATATTTATATTTCATCATGAAAGTGCCTCTGGAATTTGGAAGTCTGGTTCTAGGAGATGTAGAAGAAAAAGCAGGCTTTTCTAAACAGAAAGCTTTCCTTGGAATCTCAAAGCTATTTTTTTACATTATATGGCTTTTAACCTTTATTTTAATGGATCTCTAGATCCATTAAGGAAAAAGATCAGTGAAAAAATAATTAGAAAAAAATATTTTTTTTGTATTTAGTTTAATATAAAAATATGTATCTATTTGTAAATGTAGATTCTGAAGTTCTAGTATGTCTCTAGAACTGCAAATAAATGCCATTAGCGATGCTAAAGCATCACATATCTTGAGGAACTGTATCTAACCAACAGTAGGGAGAAAAAAAAAATTGTTGCCAGTGCCATGGATATAGATTTAAATATGTTCAGGAACCAGATGAAAATGCCATTCCCCTTTGTATACACTTTGCCAAGATCATGCTGTAGTACTTGTTGATATATTTTTAATAATACAGAGGCCATATATGTAATTTTTGTGTGACTTATTTGTTTCAGTGGATATGTGGCTAATTTCAGTTAGTGTGAATTAGGAAATTGTGTATAGATTTTCACAGCTTGTTTAGGAAAGAAGAATTTGCTGTTATTTTTTCTTAAAGCCACTAGTGTCACACCAAGCAATAAAGGCTGAATTGAAGCAGGATTAAATAAGAGTTAATGTTTGACCAAAGTTTAGGTACATGCAGTAATATTTTTCTGAATCTCATTACACTTTTTTTGTAGAACTGTGATTTTAGTGGAACTGCTGGAGGTAAGGAAAATGTATTTTTTGATTCATTCTCTTTCCTTTTCAGATTTCTAATAAAATTTATATGAATTAATAACAGTGCACCTAAAAGTACTTTTCATATGATTTTACAATTACATCCTCCAAATTATAATGTGAAATATAGCCTGCTAGTAATCCGCTCATTTGCGTTCCTGGTCTCATTTTTATAATTTAACACTGATACAATAATATTAGGGGGAAAAAATACAGTTTTTCAATATTTGTTAAGTTTGAAACTCTGTCAGTTCTAGAATGTACTATGATACTGCTTTAAGTCTTAAGCTGTAAAATCATAGTCTCTTGAGTATCATATTATACTTATTTTTTAACTTTTTTTCCAAGTACCTCTTAAGAACACTAGGGTTAAAAGAAATTAAATTAAGGGATGCTTTTTACAGCTTTATCTTTTAGGTTTTTTTCATTTGATAGACATTTATTGTAAATGAATATTGGTATTACCCTTGCATAACTCAGTGGGCAGAAACAGTAAAAGCCCTGGGAAAAAAAAACCAACACTGTAAGAGTTTGTTTTGCAGACTATTGGAAATAAAAAGCCTGATGATTTCAATGGGTCTTGTGGGTCCCTCATACCTCCCAAAATACCATCTCTCAGTATGGGTTAGGGTTATCATCATCCGGAAGTCATTATTATTTAGCTTCCAGCAAATTCTGGCTACTCTTACCACATTTTAATATTTTGTAAGAATTCAGTTGTAATTCTTTAAAAAGTTTGATTTTTCTTCTGAACTGGCCTTTTTTATTTGACAGGTGTGAGTGAATCATAGCAGTAAGCTGGAGATACGTTGGTGTGATTTTGACTTCATTTTTCTTATCTCTCCCAATAATTGTATCTCCGTAGTGTACTGGATTAAGCCCACCGTTGCCATTATCTGTTTTGCAGCATCCATCCCATGTACACTGGTGTCAGATGAGCTCAGTAGAACCTTTTCTTCATTTTGTTTCAGAGAGAGAAAATATATTTAATCTATCTCTACCAGCGCAGATGAAAAATTTAAGAGAACAGAATATTTCCTATTAGATCATAATTTATTATTAAATAGCTGTGACCACTAATGTACATTGTTATCTATTGTCTGACATCTTCAGCAGAACCTGTATATTTTTCATAAAAGAAAAATATGTACAGTGCATAATTGTCAGTTTAATTATTATTGCGGGTGTGATACTGGATTTTGATCAGCACTTTGAAGGTCAACTTCTAAGGTAACATGTACCATGTAACCCATACATTTCTTTAGCTATCCTTTTATATAGTATGTGCCAGACAACATAATTGCATTAAGTGCAATATAAGTGCACACAAAAGTGTTTCGGCGTGGAAGTGGGGTTTTTCTTTCTGATTCTAGCCTAATAAATTATATATATATGTATCTTTTCACTTATCATCTTTAGAAGTGCCTTCTTGACCTCATTTTTACCATGCACAGGGCCCAGCTATTCACTTGATAGGATGGTTCTTTGTAAATAACAGGAGAATGATCAGAAGTAATTTTGTACTTACATTTCTTTTCTTCTGTGTTTTGTTCTCTTTTGCAAGTGATGCAACTTAGATATTCTCTGCCTTACATTTTAGAGTTCCTTAGGACTATTAAATTCCAGTGTCATAACACAAAGCAGACCTCGCTTGGCTCACATTAACCCTCTCCCACCTTGTGTTGTTACTATGACAACTATAACTAGCAATTTGGCCTTAAAGACAAATTTTCTCCACCTTTTCCTCCTCTGTCAGCCTGGCAGTTTATGGCTCTGTGGACTGTCTAATCTGGGTCATGGACTTAGATGTTCAGTGCAGCCCGATACAAATAAACACTAAATGTTAATGGTGGAACACCTAGCCAACACCCAAAGTCTCCTGCAGTACTGAAAATCAAGTAAAAATAAGATTTTAATTTTAGAGTTATACTTAGTCTTTTGATCTGGAACAAATTTCCTTTTTTTAAAAGAAGGTGTGAATGAAACCCTTTCGTTTCAATTGTTTATCTCTGGAAGGGCGAGCCCTGCCCAAACTTTTTAGCTTCTCTAGGAAAGTGTGTGACAAATCAAATATGGCTGAATAGTCAGATCCTCCTTCTTCCACTGTGGCACTTACATTTACTAAGCCATTCCTCACCACCTTTATCATTAAGAGACTTCAGTAAGGCATTTAAAGCTTCTTTCACCTGCTCCTCATGGCTGCCCAGCAGCACTAAAAACCAGATCCTGGCAGGAGGGCCTGTATCTCTGGCAGACTGCCAGTGCCAAGGGAAGAAAATCCTTCCCGATGATGGGCCTAGTGGAGCATGAATAAAGGAAGCGCAGCGCTCCGTCTGCTTACCTGGCAGTTTGTACAAGCTTTAAAGCCACCTCTTCAGCCCTCCTTATCTCCTTTATAAATAGGACAAGGATTCCAAATAGGCTTAAGCTCTCAAGTGGGCTCTTAGGTACCCCATAGGGAATTAGTTTCTTCCTTGGACCAAATCTTGCTGTCAGGTCACCTCGGAAGTAACCCTCCCTCCTCAGCAGGGCTTGCTGCCAGGTCAGCACTTAAGCACTCAGGGATCCCCAAGTGATATCTACAATCGCTTTCATAACTTGGTTCTTATCCCTTTTCTTCTTCCAAACTGGCACTTCTCAATCCTTTTTGAACAAACATGACTACGCTACACTTTCTCTAAGAGCACATCCTGTCTGCTTGCTAACAATATTCACATCAGTAAAATATTTTGAGGTTAAGCCAGTGTGGCATAAAGTACAGAAAATAAAGCCATACTGTACAGCCTATGCTTTGCTGTTAGTGCCCTGAAAGCAGAAAGTAGATGCCGATTTCATAGCATTCTCAGCATATTTTTCTTCTGAAGTCATGTTAAAAAAAGAAATATAACTACTTAATCCATGGATACAAGATTCTAGACCTAGAACAAGTCACATCATTATTATTTTAATTATACAAAAAAGCTGATGCCCCTATTATATTTATCTTCTGGACTTCTATCTATCCAGTGCAAAAACTGTACCTGATCTGACTACAGATGTTGTTGCAAGAATCCCTACAATACAAAACTGCAAAATCTCTAGTGGGACAGTGACCGAATGTCTTCTTCAGGAGATGTGATTCCTCGACTTACTGTACACCAAAATCACATTTTATTAGGATATTTTTAACAAATATTCTCTTCATAGTTTCTATGTACATCAGCCTATAAGTTGTCCAATAAGGGAGTTATTTAATGAGGAATAATGGCACACACTGTTATCCCAATGTACCCAGATTTCTTTGTGTTCATTTGGCAATAAAGCTGCTTAGCAGGCCTCTTCCTTTTCATTGACGCACACCTGCCACTGTTTGGTTTTTTTGGACATTCATTAGGGAAGGTTACTTTTTTATTCTTAATAATAAAAACTGATTCTTAGTAATAAAAATTCTTCTTAATAACAAAAAGTGTGGTTTCCACTAAAGAGATACAATTCAGCAGTACACTACAGTATGAACTTGTGATATATCCAGACATATCAATGTAAATTTTTAACATTGAGTCAGACTCCTGCTGCAATATCCAGACTGTGTATATTTATACAAAAATTCTCCAGTGGATAAATATTCAAAAGTTCTTCAGCTTTCCTGAAAAGACAATAAGGAGACAAGGTAATCCTTGGTGAAAAGTAATTTTTGAAAGAAACTACCAACTTTGTGTAGAAAAATAGGTACAACAGTGAATTAATTAACAACTCAGTGTTCAATTTGAATAAATGGTAATGCCAAAACGATTGAAGAATATGTGCTCAAAGACTGAAAAGTTCAACTGACACACAAATACCTGATTTTTATACTAAAAACCTGGGGCATTTTCCTCCATTACTTTTCCCATTATTCCTGAGAAAATAAATTTTGTAAGAAACAAGTATATATGAGCTTCTAACGAGGTGAGTAATCAGCACCTAGTAGCTGGATTAGTCTGGGCTGTGTGGCTGGGTTTTGGGTTGCACATTAATTGGGAAAAAAGTCTTTTGGAACAAGAGGTGATGAGGTATGCTGTGCACGGCTGAGGAGGAGGGCTGCAAATGATACTGTTGTCTCAAGTATTGGGGAGTACTGAGTAGGGCAATGAATGAAGGTGGCACAGAAGAGGCTGCACAGGCTGATGAAGATGCTGATCTTGTGGGATTTTGTGTGAGGTGGACATAAGTGCACGTAAGTGGATTTTTTTGTGTGACTTGATTGCCTAGCAATGTCAACACTTTCTAAGGGAAGTGCGCAGGAATTGTAAACATGCATTGTACTTGCATATTTAATCTGATCAGTTGGGTAAAAAGTTTCCTATCTCATGCAAATTTTGAATTTTGTTTTTAATGCTTTGGATTAACAACTTTTTGCCACAGATGGGATTATTCTTTTTGAGACATAATAAGCCATAGTAAATCCCTACAAAAAATTAGAATGTCTGTTCATCTTTTTCTTTCATCTTCTCTAATTGCTGGTTTATCAATTATTCTGGAACAAGTCTCTGTAGATTCATCATCCTCTCCCACATCCTGTCCTCCATAAACATCTTTTTTAATTAGAAATTTCCTGTTGAAACCAAGATAATTTTTCCAATGGAAACTTCTCAAAAAAAATATTTTTTTATTGAAAAATTATGTATTTTGGGGATGGCACTAATTTTTTTCAGTAAAAAAAATATTTCACCACTATTTTTTCTTTTTATTTTCCCTAAGCAAATTAGAGTGATACAGTGACTTTTTGTTTCATTTAGAGGTTCAGGACCTCGCTTATTCATTACCATGACACAGTACATTCAGGAGGAATGATATTAGGGAATTTCAGCCATGTAGGTTAAGTGAGAAAAACATTTGGCACAATAGACTGTTGCACGTATTTAGGTTTGGCCTTTTCCATGTGTCTGGGCCCTGAAGCCTTCCACAGACCTGACTCTCCCTGATTCCCTCCCTGGGCCTTCCTCCTGCACCACCCATGTCCCAGGATCCCATCTTAACCCCTCTGTGTCCATCAGCCCCTGCCCCAATGATGCCACAGCAGGGCTGGTCTCCTGCTTGCCACAGCCACCGCCCCTGCTGAGCCAGGACCATCCCCAAGCCCGTATCCCAGCTCAGTCTTGTTCTAGCTCTGTCCTCACTGTCTGCCCAGCTATCTTGAGGCTGTGTCTGACCTCAGTTCCTCTCATCAGGACTGATCCTGACCCCCACCTGCAGGATACACATCTAAATAGATATCTCATAGTTTGTAGCAGATCTGCATTTCCTACAAGCATTTGACATTACAGAATATGTTGTTTTTTCAACTTTTTTTTTTTCTTAAATCTCTTGGAAGATTGGATCAGATTGTGTAAAAGGAAATACCTTAAACTGAGTGTACTGTAATGACTCTTATAACTTAAATGCAGTACATATTTGAAATTGAAAGTTCTTCTCTTTTATTCAAGCTTGGAATTTAGGGTTTTCATTGCACAAGTTTACTCAGAGTCTGGACTTCAACTTGCCTATTTGAGCTGAATTTTCCAAGGATGTGTAAAACAGCCATGAAGCAACATTATTGTGAGATCTGAGGAACTGTCTGTTATGGCTGTTAGGAAATAGTTACTCTGTGTAATTGGACTTCCCTTGGTCAAATAGCAAGACAATCTTTCAGTGATGGGATTGTGGAGGAGGAGGGATCCTCCTTCTGCTGTGTCCTCCCTCCTGACAGGGAGGAAATACAAAAATTTCTAAAACTTGTTTATTACCTTTACTGATCAGTGAGCTCCTGCATCAGCCTGTGCCCTGTAGAACTGGGCTCTTACACATCAGTCATCTTCTGTTTGGGATCTTTCTCAGCAAACTTCTTACAGGTTTCCTATCACTAACATATGTAATCTCCACCTCCATCACACAGTTTTATCTACAACTGCAGTAAAGGAGACTGTATAAATCTACCTTCTCTTTAGCACATATGCAAGTGTGCGCATACACACTCTAACTCTACAAACTCACAATATTTAAAATAATCCTACAATATATTATTTTTTTCTGAACAATGAGCTAATGTGTTTAAAGAATTTGTGTAATGGGTCTATTTGTTGATGGGTGTTTTTCTTAAACCTGAGGGTCAGGTGACAACAAAGGACAGAACAAGAAACTATTATAAATCAGATTCTTCATATGCATGAGAAAGGAAATCACTTGAATAAAGTAGAATCAGAATAAATGTATAACGTATAGTACTGCCTTGCTATAGAGCACCTTTTACTGAACAGAGAACAAGAAAATATTTTTGAAAACAATTTTCACAAAGTACTTTACTTCAAAAGTTTACAGTGTAAAATGATGCAGAAAACATCTAGTGAAAATTATTGCCATCTTATACTCTTGTTGCCTTTACTGAATTTGAACTGTGGTAAATACAATTTTGATGAAAATCTGAAGATGCACGAGTCCATGGGACCTGATGAAATACATCCACAGCTCCTGAGAGAATTGGAGAATGAAGTGGCTAAACCATTATCCGTCCTATTTGAGAAGTCACGGCAGTCCAGTGAAGTTCCCACTGACTGGAAAGGGAGAAACATAACCCCTGTTTTTTAAAAGTGAAAAAAGGAAGACCTGGGGAGGTACAGGTCAGTCAGTATTACTTCTGTGCCTGGCAAGATAATGTAGTAGGTGATTCTAGAAATGCTGCTAAGGCACATGGAAAATAAGGAAGTGATTTGTGACCGCCAACATGATTTCACTAAAGGTAAATGATTTCTGACAAATTTGCTTATGGGATTACATCGTTGGTGGATAAGAGAAGAGCCACTGACTTCATCTACCTGGCCTTTTGCAAAGAATTTGATACTGTCCAGTGGGACATTTTTGTCTATAAATTGGAGATACATGGATCTGACAGATGGACCACTCAGTGAATGAATAGTTGGCTAGATGATTGCACTCAGAGTTAGAGTCAATAGCTCGATGTCAGTGACGAGCAGCGTTCCTCAGGGGTCAATACTGGCACTGGTGCTGCTTAACATCTTTGTTGGCAGCATGGACAGTGGGACTGATTGCACCCTCAGCAGGTTTGTGGATGACATCAAGCTATGTATTGCAGTTGACATGCTAGAGGGAAGGGATGCCATCCAGAGGGACCTTGACAGGTTAAGATTTAATGAGGCAACAAAGCTGGTGAGGAGTCTAGAGAATATGTCTTTTGAAGAGTGTCTGAGGGAGCTGGCATTGTTTAGTCTGGAGAAGAGGAGGCTGAGAGGAGACCTCATTGCTCTCTACAACTACCTGAGAGGAGGTTGTAGAGATATGGGTGTTGGTCTCTTTTCTCAAGTTGCTAATGATAGGACAAGAGGAAATGGCCTCAAGCTGCATGGGGGGAGGTTTAGATTACATATTAGGAAAAAAATTCCTTATTGAAAGTGTGAAGAGGCATTGAAACAGGTTGCCCAGGGACCTGGTGGAGTTGCCAACCCTGGAAGTGTTCAAAAAACATATAGATAGAATCACAGGACAGTTTCACTTGGAAGAGACCTGCAAGATCATCGAGTCCAACCTTTGTCCTAGCCCTATCAACATCACTAAACCATGTCCCTCAGCACAAGATCCACCCATCTCTTAAACACCTCCAGGGATGGTGACTCAATCACCTTCCTGGGCAGTTTGTTCCAATGCCTGACAACACTTTCAGTAAAGGAATTCCTCCTAATACCCAACCTGAACCTCTCCTGGCACAACTTAAGGCCATTTCCTCTTGTCCTATCAGTTGCCACTAGGGAGAACAGACCAACTCCCTCCTCACTACAACCTGCTTTCAGGTAGAGAGCGATAAAGTCTACCCTCAGTCTCGTCTTCTCCAGATGTGACACTTCACTTCAGGACGTGGTTTAGTGGTCATGGTAGTGTTGGGTAGACAGGTGGACTAGATGATCTTAGAAGTGTTTCCCAGCCTTAAAGATTCTATGATTCTATGACTCTATAAGGCCAAGAGCAAGGTCCTGCACATGAGCTAACATAACCCCAAGCACAGGTTAGGTGATGATTGGATTGAGTGCAGCCTTGCAGAGAAGGATATGGAGGTATTGGTTGGCGAGAAGCTCAGGATGACCTGGCAATGGATGCTCATGGAAAAAAGCCAGTCACATCCTGGGCTGCATCAAGAGAAATGTGGCCAGCAGGTCAACAGAGGTGATTCTCCCCCTCTACTCTGCTCTCATGAGACCTCACATGCCGTACTGTGTCAAGCTCTGAGGCCCCCAGCATAAGAAATATATGATCCAGTGGAGGGCCACAGAGATGATCAAGGGGCTGGAGCACCTCCCCTATGAGGACAGGCTGAGAGAGTTGGGGTTGTTCAGCCTGGAGAAGAGAAGGCTCTGGGGAGACCTTATCGCAGCCTCCCAGTACTTGAAGGAGGCCTGCAGGAAATATGAGTAGGGACTCTTTATCGAGAGGTAGTGATAGGATGAGGAGTGACAGTTTCAAACTGAAAGGGTGTAGGTATAGATTAGACGTAAGGAAGAAATTCTTTACTGTGAGGGTGGTAAGACACTGGAACAGGTTTCCCAGAGAAGTCATGGATGCAGTGTCCCTGGCAGTGTTCGAGACCAGGCTGGATGGAGCTTTGAGAAATCCAATCTAGTGGGAGGTGTCCCACACCAGACAGTGGAGTTGGAACTTTAAGGTCCCTTTCTTTAAGGTGCCCTAGACATTGTGGTAAGGAAAGCAACCAACAAT
>NW_009720224.1:0-4092 GCF_000703405.1 Apaloderma vittatum
TGAACTGTTCCATAATCTTCCCGGGTACCGACACCATCAGAAGGTCAGATTAAAGATTATTTTTGAGCATGTGCAGCACTTTTTATACTGTTTGCCTGAGTCTAGATTTAGAGTTGAATATACCCAAGGGCCTGTGGAGTCAAAGGTACTTGAGGAAAGGGAGGATACTGTCTTCTGCAGTAGTATTTAGGAACAGAGAACTTAACAGGGACCCTGTTGAACTCATTATTTCTACTGACTTTTAGCAGAATGTTCTTGCTGCTATCCTTCTGTTTCCCTCCTTTCTTCACACTTGCAAGTTACATAAGTTATGACTCCTTCTCATCCCTACCTCAGAAATTCCTGTGTGATGAGAACTGTCCCATAATGATTGTACCTTAGCCCTGACTATTCTTCTTACTCAATAAGTGAGTTTTCCTTCATCCTTCACTCTTCCCATCACCCTACTTTCCCCAAATTTGTATTCTCTCAGAGAAGGACTGAATTTCATCTTTCAAGCTGCAGTTATTTATTTTTCAAGACAGACAGATGAGCAGTTATAAGTCTGGGCAGGCAGCCAAGTTGCCTTATCATTGAAAAGTAACAAGAGCACCTGGTTCAAAGTAGGGGAGAAGATTGGGGAAAAGGAAAAGAAGTAGAGAAGCGTGTCATCAGTCAAATGCCCCGTGAACAGGTAAATTAAGTGCTACAAGATTTAAATATCGCAGAAACAGTTAAACATTTGCAAATTTAGAATCTATTACTGATCACTTAACAGCTATACTGATGGCCTGATGTCAATCAACACATTAGCTTATGTTGCTGAATCTATAGACTGTCCTGAAATTTTGTCTTACTGGATATGTTCTTAACATCTCAATACAAGAGCAATATCTGACTTTGGGATGGGAAGAACTAAGCAATGGAGGAAATAGGTGTCAGATATCACCAGGAAGAGGTAAAGAACACACACAAAAAAAGTGATAGCACTGTCTTTCATGACACATTTTCTGCAGATTGCCCAATATGGAGTTAAATTGTATTGAGAAATGATCTGAAGCATGGGGAATTGTAGCCCACACCTACTGCACCGAGATGAGGCTGGTACTTGTCTGAACTATGTGACCCATCTGAAATATGTGCTCAAATACTGCTTCAGACACCCACAAGTCTTTCTGGTAGAGACCACTAGTTTCAGCACGATGTATATGACACGTTAAAGACAGCAACGCAGCAATGAAAAAAGTACTCATTTAGCTATCTCCTCTTAGGCTGAAGCCTTCCTCATTCTTGCAAGCGAGAAAATATTTCAGTTAGGAAAACTGCAGAAGGAGCTTTTAGGAACATAGATTATTTGTATATAATGTCTTCCAGTTGGCATCAGTTCTCTTACATGCCCTTTGTCTGTCAGCCACATACTAACTTGTCATCAATTTTATGTCCGGTTATCACATTTTCCAACAGTAAAGGTTCACCCATTTCTGCATGGCCATTAACATTGTTGTGTTTCACATCTGTTTTAGGAGCAATAAATGGTAGGAACTAATTATATGCAATGACAAAATGCCTCCACAGTAAGAAAGTTGATATACTTGAAATTGCAGTCTGCAGAAATTGTACTGGTTTGCAAGGATAAAGTAGTCTCGCTTACTGTCTAGTCTGTAGTTGTGTAAAATGCTTCATGACCAAGACACATAGACACAGAGTTGGCAGTTTCAAAGAGTAATACACTTAGATTCATTACTTATATTTGTATTAGGTTCACAGAGATTTTGAGCTCAATGCATTCTATGATTCTGTGATTCTATGATTCTAGGTCACTCTGTGTATTGGATTTGCATGGCCAGTGTTTGGTACTGGACGGGTGTTGCAGGGGCGGCTTCTGCAAGAGGCTGCTAGAAGCTTCTCCTAGTTCTGACAGTGCCAATGCCAGCTGGCTCCAAATACAAACCCACCACTGGCCAAGGCTGAGCCTATTAGTGATGGTGGTAACATTTAAGAAGTAGGGAAAAACTACTGTGCCACAACTTGCAGAGAGAGAGACAGTGGAGTGAGACTATGTGAAAACACCAAGGTGAGTGAAGAAGTTGGGGAGGATGTGCTCCAGGTGCCAGAGCAGGCGTTTCCCTGAGTCACAGTGAAGATCATGATAAGCAGGCTGTCCCCCTGCAGTCCATGGAGATGACAGGTGTGTAGATGTCCACGACTCTCATGCTGGAGCGAGTGGATGCCTGTGGGGGCCATGACCCTGTGGAAGCTCACACCAGATCAGGCTCCTGGCAGGACCTGTGGACTCATGAAGAGAGGAGCCCACACGGGAACAGGTTTGTGGCAGAACTTGCGGCCCTATGGAGAACTCATGCTGGAGCAGTCTGTACCTGAAGGACTGCACCCAATGGAAAGGACTCACGTTGCCACATTTTGTAAAGAATGTTCTCCTGTGAGAAGGACTCACGCTGGAGAATATTTGTGAAGAATGTGCTCCTGTGAGAGATAGAGCAGGCTCATGATAGAGCAGGAAAAGAGTGAAGAGTCCCTTCCCTGAGGTGGAGGGAGCAGTGGACACAACATCTAGTAAACTGACTGCAACCCCTACTACCCATCCCCCTGTATTGCACAGTGGGAGGAGGTTGAGAAGCCAAGAGTAAAGTTAAGCCTGAGAAGAAGGGAGGCGTGGGAGGAAGATGTTATTTTTATGATTTGGTTTTATTTGTCATTGCCTTTCTCTAAATTGATTGTTAATAAATTTAATTCCCTCAAGTCAAATCTGCTTTTCTTGTGACAGTAATTGCAAGTAATCTCCTTGTCCATATCTCAACCCCTGAGCCCTTTGTTGGATTTTTCTCTCCTGTTTATCCGCCAAGAGGGAGTGATAGGGTTGCTGTGGTGGGCACCTGGCCTCCAGCAAGGGTAAAAAAACTACAGTCTGTAATTCTGTGATTTTTTTCATGTAACTTTGGAAGCTAAGACACCTATTCTGAGCATCACTTTCAGAATGGCTTTCTTCTCATTTGTTTTTGTACCTTTCCCAGCTCTAGCAGTTACTGACTTGTGTAACAGTTTGCCATAGAGTTTTACTGTTCATCTACTTGACTCTAGCAGTCAGCATTAGCAACACCTTCCAGTTTAATTTTTTGAGTTCCCTGCACTCTGCTAAACTGTCCACACTGATTGTAGGTTGAAAGGTTTTCTATAAGAGTAATGCATTTATGCTTTTTTTTTTTTCCTAATGTCAGAATATACTTAAAATCTTGAAAAAGCAAGTCTGATGTTTTGTTACGGCATTATGGAGTGATAGTTGAAACCTAAAGAAGTTTTAAATGAAAACTAGTATATTTTTAAATACTTCTTTGTTGAAAGTACTTCAAAATTACTTCTTACCTGTAATATGCAATAAATTGAAATATGGTTGATCTCGAGCCTTTGTTAAACAGAAATATTGTCCTACTCACCTTGTTTAGCATTTCAGATAAACTGTCCTATATAACACACACTCAGTATATCTGAAATTAAATAGTAGAGACAATATTAATTTATATCTAAAATCACACAAATATGTCACTGAAAAATCATGAACCATAAATAAGAGGTTTATAAAAGATACAAGGGCTTCAATTCTATTTACAATAAAATGTGACTGTAACATAGGTATCACTGATTCTAATGTACAGCAGCTACCTTGAAAGTATGTTTGAAGCTGAACAGATTACTTTAAAACTGACTGTTGCGGTTTGACTCTGGCTAGAGACCAGGTGCCCACACAGCTGCTCTATCACTCATCCTTCTCTGCTAGAAAGGGGGAGAAAATATATCGAAGAGCCCATGGTTTGAGATAAGGACAGGGAGATCACCCGCATCTACCGTTCCAGGCAAAACAGACTTGATTTGGGGGAAATTAGCTAAATTTATTAAAAGAACAAATCACAGAAGAGTAGTGAGAAATAAGAAAAAACAAATAGAACTCAAAAGAAAAACACTTTCATCCCCATCCTTCCCTTCTTCCAGGGCTCAACATCAATCCCGGTTTTCTCCATCTCTTCCCCCTGAGCGGCGCAGGGGGACAGGGAGTGGGGGTCACGGGCAGTTCATAGAACCATAGAATGGCCTAGGCTG
>NW_009720225.1:0-50251 GCF_000703405.1 Apaloderma vittatum
TGAAAAGGGCGGCCGATGTCTGCTCTTCTCCCGCCCCAAGCGCTCCTGGCCGTAGATTAGCCGATAAGGACTGCGCCTGGCTCGGTGGGGAAGCTGAGGGATCGGGTGATTCCTTCCTGTGAGGGGTGACTGTAAGTCGGACTTGAGTAGGGTTGTTCCCAAAGGCTGCCCGACTTTGGGCTCTGTCTCCGCGGGGTAAGCGGTGGCTCCCAAACTTGGCGCAGGCCTAGTAGTAAGGCTCCCCGCATACACTGTGTGTGTTATTAAAGAAGAACATTATGGTTGGGGCCAGTGACAGCGACTCTGGACGACTCCATTTAAGCTTTTGTAGGAGGAAGTAAGTTAACTCGCTAAAGCAATACAAGAAAAGTTTGTTTAAGATTTTTAATAACCCGTAGTGTTTTGCATTGGCAGAAGTGAAGGAGCGTGTCTAAGTTTGCTGGTAACTTGGTGTTGTTTAGAAACTTAACTGAAGACTTGCATTGTTTTGAGTGTAAATAGCTATGAGTCAAACAGATTTCAGGTTACTACAAGCTCCTTGAGTAGGAGTCTTTCACATAGATATAGATAACTTCTGATTTAGTAGAGAATGAGAGTGTCAACAAGGTAGGTGTTGCAGGGATCAATGAAGATCACAGAGTTGCAATGGGAGACCTTCAGGTTACCATAAGTCAGAAGTCAGTGCTTCTGAAGTGTATGTGAAAAATACATACCCACTGGGCGGAAAGCTCCTGAAGGTAGTCAGTAGAGACTTCAGGTTGCTGAGGTGTGTGTGGAGAATGCAGACAATTAAGTTTTCCTTTTGCTGTAGTCAAACCATTAATTTGATGCTGGTGTGTTGGCGAAACTGTAGTATAGTTACAGCTGAAGAATGTAACGTACGTAAGCTTTCAGAACCCCTGAAGGTGTCTTCATCTAGCTGGAAACAAAATTCTCTTTTGATGGTAGGTGTTTATAACTCTTTCAAAGAATTATTTCAATTTTCTATTAGCCACTGCTAAGACAAACCTGTATAACACAGTGCCTGCGGCCCCATCTAGGATATGGTTGTGTTCTGAGTTTGGTTTTGTCTTGGCCCTGGCGTTCTTTTCCATTCACCAAAAGGTCCAGTTTGCCTGGTGACAGGGAAGAATGGAACCACTAACTGGCAGTCTGAAGGTCTGCCTGTCTGGTAAGCCTTAAGTATCTACTGCCTGCAGATACTTAAGGTGGGAGACTTTCTAAGGAGGGCCTTGATTCAAGCTTCCTTTGCAAATCCTCTATTTGACTTCAGTATCAATGGTATTGGCTCTTTTTTTTCCTTCTTTTTTTTTTTTCTGGTGAAAATGGCCACTGAGTTTGTTACAAAATGATGTTAGTACAAGTGAAATGTAGCAGTGTGTTTGTGATCCTATTTGGAGTGTGCATCTGCAGCTCTATCTAGTTGCTGAGGCTCAGACAGTAACTCATAATACGGCAGTCCTGTCTGTGTGTAGTGCTTATTGACAGTGTTTCTAGATCCAGCAGTTTCAGGCTTCATTCTAGTTGGTTCTGAGGAATTACTAGTTTGAATTTAGGAGTACTTATCTAGTTGGCTCATTCTTACATGGATATAAATCCTGAGTGGACTCCATGAGGTTTCTGACTCCATACTCTTTTCATAGTAGAGATGAATTAATTGGGAAAAAAAAAAAAGTCGCAGTACTTATGTATCTTTTCTTTTTCTCTTCTAGAATTTATTTAGGTTGGATTCCTAGGGAAGAAATGATCTTGTAATAACACCATTTGTGCTTTCTGTGTAGAAGCACGAGCCTTTTGACTAGTTTCAACCATGTCTGGAAGAAGAAAACAGTCTTACAGATGGTTAAGATCCTGTAATTCAGCAGCTGCACAGAGTAAAGGGATCTAAGCTAGTCCTCCATTGAGAGGAAGAAAAGGGAGAAATCTATGGAAATTTTCCATTTTGCAGTAAACTTCGCATTTAGTTCACTTGATTTGGGTAACTTAGCTGATAGCTCAGATTAGCCATGTTTCTGCTGACTCTTGGGTGACCAGAGTCTGGAAGAGTGGTTAAAAACACGTCAGTATGGGGCTTTGTGCCTCTAGGAAACTTGGTTATTTTTTTTCCTGTTTGGAGGTTGGAACACCTTGAATTCAAGAGAGTTTTGTAGAAAGCCACGAGATTTGCAGTTTCCCATGATTTTAGGACTGCTTTTTTGAGCGAGGTGTCAAAAAAATCGTTCACCTATGTTCGTATTCCTGGATGTTTCTGAAGTGTATAAAGTGCAGATTCTTCATGTAAATGCAGGCTAGCTTTCCACTGCATTTTCTTGACACAAACCTGTCTGGTAAGCTCAGTTTCTATCAATAACAATTTGGGTGCCTTTTTCTTATTAAATTTATGAGCAGCTGCAGACTTTAGAAGAAGGGAGACTTGGGGCATAAATTTTCAAGTAAATTTCTTGGTAGACATCAAATGAAGAAATGCAAAACCTTGCAAGAACTTGGTCCAGAACAAGCGTAGATATTTGAATGGGAAGCTTCACAAATATGAAACCCTTAAACAGAAAGCTGTAAAACTAATTGGAGGGAGAAAATGGGAGGAGAAAAGTGTTCTATAAATAACTGGTTAAAGTAGAACTTTCTAGCATGCTAATTTTTAGTTGTTGTTTTTAAAAATTTTGAGAGAGGAGCAAGATTCAAACTTGCATTCAGTTTATTTCCACAAAGAACATGTCATTTACTCCAAACTTCTTCTTTATTGTTTCAGATGTTGGATGAAAATAACCATCTTATTCAGTGTATAATGGACTATCAGAACAAAGGAAAGACGTCTGAATGCTCTCAGTAAGATATTAACCCAAATCTACTGTGGACTGGGTGAATTTCCATCTAGAACACCATTCTTGATTTGTTTAGCTCACCTTGTAGGAGATCTGTGCTGTGAAGAACAGAAAGTATGTGTATGGATACTACACTTGAAATTTGTGGCCTTTTTAATTTGCCGTATGGCTATCGCTTCTGTCAGTGAAATGTTGCAACTTGTGTACCTGCAAGTTGATGTCATGATGGTGACACTCATAAAAATGGGGACTGTGCAACCAAGATCTTTTTCATCTGGATCATAATTGCACTGTGGGAAGGAGGTAGCTTTCTTCTCAAACTTTTCTAAATCATAGGAATGGACCTCTCCATGTCTAGGTGACATGTTTGAAAACTATGTGCTTGTCACATGCCCAGGAGCAAACAGGCTTGTCTTAAAAGTTTGACTTGCGAGATTGTCCCATGTGGACTTGCTGTCTAGTGGGGTCTCTGGAGATCTGAAAGAACTGTGGAAGGACTGAATTGTTAGGGATTATTGTTTTCCCATTACTGTTTTCTACCGTGGGATAGTCCTGGCACCCTTGTAATTGGACAAATACAGAGTTATTTGGCAGATGTGTGAGAGTAGGGGGGTGTCATTAGCAGTAGGTATTTATGCTTTTATTATAGCACAGTTAATACATTAAGCTGTTTGCAAGGCTCTAGGTACATATTTGTAATCTGTTCCTACTTTCAAGGTTGTTTTTTTGTGACTGTGGCCTAGACCTTGAGACTTCTGTAGCAGAACAGTCATTGTGAAGCGAACTTGGGAAGCTTATGATCCTGATGAAATGTTTGCACTGTTCTTGTTTGTGGTTTGCATAAATCTATGGTATATTGTATCTGGGGAGCTCTCTTTCCCTAGTGTTGTGACAGGAATTACACCAAACAGCCACACATGCATTATATGTCTCCTAGTGTCTTAGTTTGGGACAGAAGGTGAAATGGGTGAGAATTGTGTCACTCAGCTTTAGATTTTTCATAGCAAGACAAAAGTTGTAGAGAAGACACAGGCACAGGTTTGACGGAGAGACTGGGAAAGATTGAGTTACAGGTGAGTGTGAGGGAAAACCTGTAGAATTGCTCTTGTAAGTCTCTGGAATTTGTTTTACGTAGGTAACTATTTACATGTGTAGAATTAACTTTGGATGTTAGTGTATTTGTGTATTAAGATCTATTTTGCTTTTGTTTATTCTAATAGATACCAGCAGATGCTGCATACAAACTTGGTTTACCTAGCTACTATAGCTGATTCCAACCAGAACATGCAGTCTCTACTACCAGCAGTAAGTACTCAATAGTGTGAAAAGTAGGGAATAAGTAACAAGTAGGGAATAAGTTTAGTTTGGATTCTTGAAAGAAAAAAACAAAACAAAACAAACCCTAAACAGACAAAACCCCAAACTAAACAGAAGAGTTTGAGGTAATGACCAAACGTTTATCCTCTGATTTACTCTAGAGTGAATAAATGACTCAGTGTCTCTTCACACTGTGTTTGGAGTAATCTCACCACTTAGGTCGTACTCGAAATCTGAATTGTTTAATGGAAGGCTTTACTCTGAATTAAGTGTGCAGTGCACACATTATCTGGCCTGCCTCCTGAGTAGTCTTAGATTTATATATTTTTTTCCTCTTTCCTCAGCTGACAACTCTAGTGGTGTGGCTATTAGTTCTTACAGCAGTACTCTGTCCTCTTGTATTAGGAAAAGGGGGGTGGGTGGCATATTTTTATTACTGTGTTTTTGGTTTTCACTGGCATATCATCCATTTTTTTGCCTCAGTGGAATGAGGTTGAGTAAATCTTTGTCTGCTTTTCTGTACTCTAGGTGAGTCTCTTAAATTCTTTTCATCTCTCCTGTGTTGGAAAGCAGCCTTAAAGAAGGTGGTTAATTGTAATATGCAAAAAATAAGGTGGCACAGACTTAACTTGAAACATATGTTGCTTTACAGATGAAGCGTTTATTGAGTAATACTTCTTGTATTTTTATTTATTTATTTTTATTATTTGGAGTTGTCTGAATCTGTATTCCTGAACTCTGTATTTTGTAAGATCCCTCAGATTTTTTTTCCCGTTCCACTGTTTATGGAGTAAGGAAAGATACAGGAAGCACTAAAATAGCTTGCCATCTTCTTGCTTTTTATGTTAATCGTAAAGCTTAGGGAGTTCATTGTGAGTAACGCAAGTAAGTTCTTTGTTTTTTGGTAGTAAGACTGTTCTTGAATTAGTACAGTCTTGATTCATTTCTGTAATATGAAGCTAAAAAGAATGTCTATAAAACAGCCATTCCTAGATACTAGTTTTCACCAACTGAAATTGAATTACTTTTTCTTTGGTCTCTGGAGATGTGTTCTCCAATCATTGCTACTAGCGAAGCATCCTTTTGAGTTGGTGCCTAGAGGACTATAGAAACAGTACTTCATTATCGCCAACCTGTTGTGCCTGTAGAGGCTTCTCTTTATAAATCCATGCTTGTAGCTGAGTGGGAGGGAAAGAAACCTTTAAGAGGACTGTACGTGTTACTCAGCTAATATGTTTTTTGGAGGCTTAATTGATATCCTGGTTCTGGTAACAACTGGAAATTATTTTGACCTTATCCTACTCCCTGGTGAACAGCTCTGTTCTTAAAGCTGACTCTTCTTAAAAGAAAACAAAGATAGGACTTTTGCGGATCGGGACTGAAGTGCGTTTCTGATCTTGAGTGGAAGGACTATTCCATAGCAGTGAGAAAATACTGTAGTGTAGGTTTGGTTTTTTGTGGGGGAGCGGCGAGTCCTTTTTCGACAACTGAGGGGAGAATAAGTAGATAGGTTCCTGTTTTTTCTTTCAAACTGAAACATAAAATGAAATTTAGATGCTCCGTCTTAACCTAAGTGTAGATGCTCTGACCTATCAAGTGAAATCTTTGAAGATTTGCCTGAAATGTGGTAACACAATCGGGTAAAATGACTTTTTTGTTGGGGTCTTCAGAAAAATATGCTTTAAATCCTTTTTGTATCCTAAACAAATTTTAGCCAGAACAATTTGGGAACATGTAAGATACTTCTTTTTTCAATGCAAGATAAACTACTTCAGACTCCTGTTTTAGTGGCTTTCAGTTTAAGAACTGATGAGGCTCAAATTGACTTGGAATTATTATGTTTCTGTTCACCATGCTTTGGTGTCAGCTGTTGAACAGTCTTACTCAATTCAAGGGTTGTGAGTGGCAGCAATTAAATATGGATGAAGATACTGTGTTTGTCTTCTACATCTACTATTTTTAGTAGTAAAATGCATCAGTTTTATTAAAGACACTACCATTGCAGCAGTTTTCCACATAACTTAGGAGGGATTGAGCCTAGATAGCTTCTGAAGTTGAGTTCCATCTGATCTATTCATATCTGGAAAATTGTTCTCCTAGTAAACTATGCTTTCTTTTTTTTTGTTGAAATTTTTTCTTGTTTTTGTTGTGCAAGCAAACTCTCAGGAAATTTCACAACTTAAAGCATTTTATAAACAGTAATAATTATGTAAGAAAATGAAGTTGAATAGAGAATACTAATGTTAAGATAGCTTAGATTAAAAACTTCAATGAACCTGATCATTTAGCTCTTTTGTTCAGTGTGAATGCTAAAATGACCTCAACCTGATGATAACTTTGTATCCATTCACAATATTCCTTAAATTTAATGCTTCATATTGAGAAAAATGCTTCTAGTCAGCTGCTTTGTCTCTATTCCCATACTTTATATTAGACAAAAGTATAGAATTGTAGAATGGCTTGAGTTGGAAGGCACCTTAAAGATCGTGTGGTTCCAACCCCTTGCCATAGGCAGGGCTGCCTGCCACTAGACTGGGTTGCTCAAAGCCTCATCCAGCCTGGCCTTGAACACTTCCAGGGAGGGGGCATCCACAACTTCTCTGGGCAACCTGTTCCAGTGTCTCACCACCCTTGTAGTAAATAACTTTGTCCTAATAGCTAATCTAAATCTACCCTGCTCTAGTTTAAAACCATTGTCCCTTGTCCTATCATTGCATGCCCTTCTAAAAAGTCTATCTCCAGCTTTCCTGTAGGCTTCGTTCAGATACTGGAAGGCTGCTGTAAGGTCTCCTTGGAGTCCAGTGAACTAACTGTGGTGTGTAGAGAAATGCTTCTATGAAAGGGGGAAGTGAGGAAAAGGTGCAACGTGTGAAGTGAGCATTGGAGGTATGAGTGAAGTGAAATAGAAGGACTTGGAAACTCCGGTATCGTAACAAAAGCTTTTATTGTCTTTGTATGCATGGTAAATTTACAATATTAAATTATGACTTTTGGAGGTGAGAGACGTTCCTTCACATCAGAAGACGAAGTGCGGGGTTAATCTCCTTACGTCAACAGGTCCTTTCTCAGCCATGTGAACAGGAGCATTGTTAAGGATAGGGCTTTTCCCAGAGTCTCTTCCCAGCTGGATAGTGTCTATGTTCACATGTGAAGTTGATGCAACTTCCTCCTGCCTCTTTCCAAGTTATGGCAGATATTCTCTTTCCTGAACGGTGGTTGAAAGTCTGTTTACCACCACCATATGGGATGAGCTCACTCTCCAAAAAGGGCTTGCATGGTGAGAAACCCAACAGTTGAATTCTTTTGATTTACACTAGTGCTGCTTTTGAGGGAGGTGATGGCAAAGTGTTAGTCTCCTTGAACTGTAGAGTGCAAAGATACAGCTAAAGCCTGTTACTGGGACTTCTAAGAGAACCTCCAGAAACAGTAGTGAAATATTGTGCATGTGTGTTTCTAAACGGATTAAATTTCAAACTGCAGAACAGGCATCTTATCCTCCCCAAGTTTTATTTTTTGTTTCCTTGAGACAGTGTATTTTAGTGGCATTAAGAAGTCATTGTAAACTATTTAATCAAAAAAATCCCCAACAGCTTTTCCACTTGGACTTTTTCCCTCCCCAATATATCTTCATTTTCCCAGATATTTGTAAGAAAACAACCTGTGACCATCATTCTGTTGAGAAAAGTGAAGGGGGAACTTTTGTTCTGCACTCTAGCATTTTAATTTTGCAGTAGTTTTATGACTTGCAAATATGGAGGTCTCCCTGGGTTATTTGATTTGGAACATTTGTTTTGGTTTTTTTCAGACACAGAAAAGTTGGGTGTTTGGGTGTTTTTCCAGTTTTTCTTACATGATACAATTTGCCTTCTGTCAGCATGCAGAGCGCTTGATTTCAATGTATATTTCAAGAAGGTGATGACAATAAATGCTTATGTTTATTACTCACTTATCTAATGTACCAGTTTCTTTTATATTGAAAATGCCATTTTTTTCCAGTAGCAAGCTAAACTTTGTATGTGAAGTGACTTCCAAGAAAACTTGTGTCTGAGTTGTAGAAAAGTGTGCACATCACATTGAATTGTTTTTCATAAT
Source organism: Apaloderma vittatum (assembly GCF_000703405.1). Taxonomy (NCBI): domain Eukaryota; kingdom Metazoa; phylum Chordata; class Aves; order Trogoniformes; family Trogonidae; genus Apaloderma; species Apaloderma vittatum. The sequence continues at coordinate 8,232 of NW_009720225.1, forward strand.
TTCATAATATTGGAAAGGTTATTATTAAACGTATTATTAATGTGATAACTTTTTCTTGTTTCAAATTCTTCTGTCAAAATTAGTGCTTTTTGTACTACTTACGGAATCTGTTAATGTATGCTGTTCCCAGAGTTGTCACACAGATTAGGGTATAGTCTATGACATTTTAGTTACACAACACATATATAAAATGGTGATTGCTTTTCATAAATACACACCATCAACAAACACTGAAATACTGGTTACTTCCAAAGAAACTTCTTCAAGAGGTAGAACTAGTAAACATCATTACTAGCACCTGACTAAAACTTTTCAAGTTCCTTATTGGAAGATGGGTTTGTTAGTCGTGTGGTTTTCTTGTTGTGTTTTTTTTTCTTTGTTTTAAATCTGTGGAGTTTGGGTGGCTACATAGGGGTATTCAATATAAGAATGGTTATACTTGGTCAGTGGAAAGTCTCATGATCTTAAATATACTCAAAGGGATAATATTCAACCTACAGTTTCAATGTACTTGGGACGAGATGAGTTTGTAGAAACAATTCAATCTTAGGAACTGAACCTGTACTCTGCTTTTTTAGTAGCCTTCATTTTGAACATAAAAGTTGTCTAAAATATATATGTTAATTGAATTATCTTGATACTGTTTTTCTGTAAATAATCAAGAGGGCATGCAAAAAAAAATATGGCTCTGTTTTAATAGCTTAAAATCTGGAAATAAAACTCCTGTTGCTGAAGATGAGAGGAAACCTAAATTAAAATTCTTGTCCAGTTATGTACCAAATACCTAGGAAAGACGGATATCTGTGGTAATACAGCAGAAAATCTGTTTGTGGTATCTTCTTGCTTGCTGATCACAGCTGGCATTGGTCTTTAAACCTCTAGCTTAATTCACTATATGTTGAATTTTAGTGTGTTAATTAAATTAGCTTTAAAGCAGACACACCATGCTGTTTTGTTCTGCATTAGCCTTTCAGAACACAAATCTGTGCTAAGTTCAAGTTCAGCTATTTGTAAACTGAATTAATAGAGAACAAAGCCTGTCAAAAGGCAAGTGAGCTATTACAAGTGGAGCTTGGAGTTTGAATAATTATTTCTGTGATTGATAAACAGTTTTCAAAAATTGTCATAATTTCTGAAGGCTGTTAAAAAGAGAAACGGAGCCACTGTCCCTAGGATGCAGAAAAGAAACTAAGTTTCACATTCCTGTACTCTTTATTAGAAATTGTCAATCCTAGAGCAAATCGGTGATTGGTAAAAGCTAGCACAAATAGTGCTTGCATCCTCCCTGAAGAACATAATTTTTTAAATTATTTCTTCCTCTAATTTCTCATACGATATCTTTTGCAGTGCAAAACCAGGAGAGCAAATAAAAAAATATTCTTTTGTTTTGTGAACAAGAAGCCCGTGGGACAAGCCTCCTTTGGTAATAGTCCCTAGCAGACCCCTGTTAGATTTTGTCACTAAAGAATGGGAAATACAGGACATTCCACCCAAACCATTCTGTGATTCTGTGCTGTAGTACTTGGCAGTGCTAGGTTAGTGGCTGGACTTGATGATCTTAAAGGTCTTTTCCAGCCTAAATGATTCTGTAATTCTGTCCCATGACTTGTAAGAATTGAGTATTACCACTGTGTTTAGTGATCTCAAAAGCACTTTGAGAAAAATGGTAAATAAGACTTTTCCAGAGGTTTTACAGCATCATGGATCAGTTAGAGATGAGATTTAATTCTTTATTGCTGTCAGTAGCCTGGCTTTTAGGTATGACTGTAATAACCAGTCATAAAAGCAGAGAATTACGCTCTGGCTGTGTAAGTGCTTACAGAGAGGTCTAGTGTGTCGAAATCACTTAACTGTGCTCCAAGACCAGCACGTGACAGGCTTTGACTTCTTACCACTCAGTGAACATTGATTGCCTACATACTCATAGTATGTAAAAATGTGGTTATGGGATATTAACTGCAAGAGGACTAATTTTACAAATAACTACTCAGATATTTTTTTGAGGGAGGGGATGGAGCATGAAAGAACATGTCCATACTTATCATCATCATGGCTAGGCTTCACAAACGATGATAGGGGAAGGGCTCTACTCACACTTGCTACAAGCGCACTGATGGCTAAAAAGGCTGATGCAGGATAGGCAAGTCCAGTTGCAAAAGGCACAGCGGAAAGTCCCCTTAGGCGATATTGACGAGGCACGGTTCTTTCTCCTCGAAAGAGGAGTTGTCTTTTCTCCTCGAGACTAATTCTACGTGCGTTCTCAAAGGAGGCAGCAGCGTTGTGGATGGTGTGTCTCCACGTCTCCTGACTGGAGGCCAGAGTGGACCACTGATGGTAGTCAATATGGCCAAAACTGAGGTGTTGTTTCAGAAAGTCCTTGTATCTCCTCTTTGGGGCTCCTCTGTTGTGGCAGCCGGTGGCGAGTTCACCACAGAGCACAACCTTAGGGAGGCGGTGATCCTCCATCCTGGAGATGGGCCCTGCCCAGCACAGCTGCGTCCTCAGCGGCACGGCCTCAGTACTGCCCGTTCAAGGACAGTAACATTAGTCTCATAGTCAGTCCAGTGAATGTTTAGGATTGTGTGGAGGCAGCGCTGATGGAAGCATTCGAGGAATTGCAGGTGGTGACAGTAGATGACCCATGATTCAGACCCGTATAAAAGAGGAGACAGTACAGTGACTCTGCAGACACTAATCTTTGTGCTTTTCTTCATGTGTGCACCAGACTTCTGTGAAGTTTTCCAAAAGTTCTTATATCAGGAAACTGAAAAAATACTCATTATGGAAAGGAAATCTATTGAAATTATCAGTAGCACAAGCTTTTTAGAAGACTTAAAGGCAAAACAACCAAATTTGCCATGATATAAGTTTTATGGGTAGATTCTACCCTCGCCTATTCTGTTGAATCTCTATAACAACACCAGTCCTTGGCTGATACCCATCTTTTGAGGCTGATAGTGTCTTCCTGCCCTAGCAAAAGAGAATTGGTTGTGTTGCGTTTTTTAGAAGAATTTTCAATTGTAGGTTCTCAGTTTATTCACATGTGCCTTGGTCTTATAATAAAAATTGTTTTTCCAGGTTGTTTATCTCCAGCGGGGCTTTTAAATGTTGGAAAAAAGTTTGGCTGTTGGCAAGATTTTATTTCGATAGTAACAGTTATGCTGACATAACCAGAGCTATAGTCTCATGAGCTGCAGTTCTGCTGTGTGATGTTTTAAAGTCACTGTGTGATGAACCAGTCCAGACTGATTCTGGAGAATCTGTCCAGATTAATTACCTGGAGAGAGAGGGGGGGATATTTTCATTTTGGATTAGTTTAGATTAACTGCAGGGCTATGTTGTGTTGTCACAATTGAAAAGGTGCGCTTGGGAAAACAGCAGCTGGAGGGAGCTGCTTAAGCCAGCAATTGTACTTAAAATGAATAAGTATCAGAATATGTGAATTTAAGGTGCTGATGTGTTAAGAGTGAATGATAGCAAATGTACTATGCTTTAGTAAGAGAATCACTCTTAACTTTTGCAGCCTACTTTACACGTATTGCTAATCAAGTGTGTCCACGTGGGGAGCTAGTGTACTGTAAACAAAAAACCACTTGTATTGCCTGCTATCTTATGTGGCTGGTTTAGAAATCAGTAAAAATAGCAGCCAATTTGAATTAGGTGTATGTTCTAAAGTGTAATTCTTCCATACTTCAAGTTGTGATTTGTCTCTTTAGTACAGGATCTGCACAACAAATACCTGTTTCAATCCCAGGCAGTTTGCTGAGAACAGTACGGGACAGCCTGGTAATACCAATGCTGAATCCTTTAGCCTCTATGGTTTTGCTGTTTCCGCAGTGAGATGCTCTGAGGGTGCTGCAGGGTTTTTTCTGCTTCAGTTGAGATTACCTCAGGCCTTCTAGGTGGAATAGAGGTGAAATTTTTCTCTTGGGTTACTAATTGCAAGCAAAACTTATAAATACTGGACCGGACATGAAACCATCTTAAAAGCCAAAGAGGCAGGAGATAAACAGCTGTGGAACAGCTTTTGAGGACAAATATGAACTACGTTTAATGGGGAGAATTATAGAGTACCTCTGAAGTTGTCTAGTTTCTGTATCTCAGTGTTTCCCCAAGTTAATGTCCACAGTTAACTTAGTCACTTCAGGTAAAACCATCTGACTCCATACCAGCTTATTCAACTTTTGATTTGAATAATTTCTGGTTATATCAGGAGTTAAGAATTCTATGTGATTATTTTATAAGTATCAGAGAAACTATTGTTATGTGGACATGAAGCATATTGGAATCACAGAATGTCAGGGATTGGAAGGGACCTCGAAAGATCATCTAGTCCAACCTGCTGCCAGAGCAGGATCCCCTAGGGCAGCCACACAAGAACGTGTCCAGGCAGGTTTTGAAAGTCTCCAGAGAAGGAGACTCCACAACCTCTCTGGGCAGCCTGTGCCAGTGCTCTGTCACCCTCACAGTAAAGAAGTTTCTCCTCATGTTGAGGCAGAACTTCTATGTTCCAACTTATATCCATTATTCCTTGTCCTGTTACTGGACACCACTGTGAAGAGACTGGCACCTTCCTCTTGACCCCCACTCCCCAGGTATTTATATACATAAATAAGATCCCCTCTCACCCTTCTCTTTTCAAGACTAAACAGTCCCAGTTCTCTCAGTCTATCCTCATGGGAGAGATGTTCAAGTCCCTTAATCATCCTCATAGCCCTCTGTTGTACTCTCTCCAGTAGATCCCTGTCTCTCCATAGGGTTAAGTTTTCTGACTGTTAAAATAATGCTAAGGAATGCTTGTGCAGTGATATATGTAATGGATGCATGTGATACACAGCGATACATGTAATTTGAAATAACTGAAGATTCCAATTTCCTCTTTAAACAAAGTGCTTAAGTATTACATTATGCCTTATTTGAACATTTTGTTCAAATTAATATTTGCGTTGTAGTTTCTCTGGTTTTTGAAGATACTAAGGTAAATCAAGATTTAAAAACTAGTTGACATTCTAAATTTAGAATTGTTTGCTGCTAGTGCCTCGGCTGGTACTCCAACAAATTACATTTGCAGTTACCTTCACCATTTAGACATGATTGTAAATACTTTTTCACATAGAAATCCTCCCTATTTATAGCTATTACACTTGCTGAGAGTTGATACGGGTTCTTTATTTTTTTTCATTTAAGGTACTCTCAGTGCTAGAATACCCTGCACCTTGTAGAAGAAGTCATAAGCCAATTAAATAAATCTTGCCTCTCTCAGGCCTCAAAAATACATTCCTCTATGATCTTATTTCCCAGTCTCACACCCGAGGAAGTACTCTGCAGGTGCCATCACCACCTATCAGCAGAGTACTGTTCTCTGAGGCTGGGATATTAGCAGGGCAGGGATCTCATCCTGGGATGAGGTATTTTGCTTTGCAGAAATGATACTTGAGAAGTGACAACAAAGATGATGAAGTCCTGAGTTAGAGCTTCTTTTAGAAAAATCAGAAGGCTTTTGTGTTCTGTGTAGTTTTAATTGTTATTCTGAGAGAATTTCAAGAAAATTGTATTTTTGATAGTGTACTTTAGATATCTATTGCTATTTTTATTGATTACCAATACTGGGCTTTAGTGTGCTTAACAGTATTTCCTGTCTTTTATATTTTTATTGATAACTGAGTTGGTATTCTACCTCAGTTGTAACAAGAATAAGTGTTCTGTAAACAAATCTTTCAACCTACTATTGATGGTAAAAAAAATCAGATACGAGAGAGAAAAGGTGATAGATGAAAGTTCCAGGTGTACAGTTCCAGTTTTGGCAGCTTTTATTTTTTGCTGTCTTGCACTTGATCTAATTTGTTATTTAAATGAAAGTACTCTAAAAAAATGCAGTTTGACTATTTTTTGAAGTGTACACTTTGAAGTAACTTTTGGGTTCAGTAGGATTTTGTTTGCTGAAGTTTGTCAGTTAAAATCTAATGGGGTTTTCTCTTGTCTCTTTTTTGGCAAATTTTACAACTGCAGGTCAGTTTCAGTCTTTCCACTTCAGATTTCCAGAGTTGGACAAAATTCCAGGATTGGACAAAATGTTTGGGGAAGTGAGCCAAAAATGAGTGTTTAGCAAGTGAAACTGTTTGACATCTTCTAATTCTTTAATTTACTTTTTACCGATATGAAAATATTTAATATTCTCTACTTCATAACTGGAATAAAATCAAGAGTGATTTTAATTTCCACTGCTTTCTGTCACTCATCCGGCAGGAGGGAAGTAGCCTTTGGTTCTGTTAACCTAACCACATTTGAATGTCATTGCACCCTTCATATCTAGACCGAATGGTTAAGATTCATGCTGGGTAACTTGCATTTCATAGAGAGTGATGAGGGTGTGGGGTGTTTTGTTTGGTGGTTTTTTTTTTTTTTTATAAATTGTATTTTTGGAATACTGTGTGGTCATTTTGTATTTAAAAAGATGTTAATCATGCATAGTGTGTATTGTTGGGGATAGTGGATTTCCTTAACTTTTGTTAAAGAGCAAAACAGGTTTAATGTCTCCGATTCTATGGGATTTTGGTTGGTTGCTTTGCTTTTCTTTTCTTTAAGTTTAAAACTGATTTTAAAGAAATTTATCACCTCTAAACCCCTGGATCAACTCAGATAGAAATAGGGAAGTTGCCATTTTAGAACATTTTTTTTCCTTCTTTTTTTCTGTCTGCTGCCAGTAGAAAAATACTCTGAAGGAATATCACTAGGGAATAATTATATCTACAGAAGACATTTCGTTTTAATTACTATCAGGTAGTGATTGGTTTATGACACTGTCATGAAGACTTGCAACATGCTCTTTAAATACCTTATACAATATTCTGTATAATCGTTCCCATTGCATGTAGGTGTGTGTAATTATCTCTGAATCTTCTCTAAACTTTGTTCTAGAGTCTTGTGTTGATGAATTCCACAGGTTTATGTGATTTATGTGGTGTCTCATGTTTAATGTTATTCCTCAATTTATTGACTATTCTCCTGGGGTTTTCTTTGTTAAAGCATAAATTGGATGATCTACTTTTTGTATGTATCATGCATTGAATTGTATTTCTGTCATATCGTGTTACATTAATTTCCCTTTGATGTAAAGAAAATGGACAAACCAAACCTGTCCATTTTGACTTGTGTCAGGTGATGACTTTCAAAGTCTTTAATCACTGGTTGCTTGTGTTTGGAATCTCTTTGCTTCTGCAGTATCTTTTTGTGAATTCTTTTCTCAAACTGAACATGTGTCATGTTCATAAACACCGTGACATTTTTCTTGCATATCACTTTTGATATATCAAGTACTACAGAAAATCATAAAATGAACACAGGTATTATCAGTGGCTTTTATGGATTATTTTTTCTTCTTATTTCTTCCCACTAAACTGTCTTCGTAGTCAATTCCTTTTTTTTTTTTTTTCCCCCTAGATGAGTTACGGTAGGACTTTCCACTTTCTGCAGAAAGACTGATTCAAATTCAGTGTAACTGCTGTATATTTATCCATGTTGAATTTCATGTGTCACTGTTCTGTTAATTCCTTTTTCTGCAGTTTTCAGTAACTAATGTTGCAGCATCTTCAGATGTTGACATTTACTAACAAATAGATTCAGGGGACCTCTATATGTTACTTTATTCTTCGAACTTTGTGGAAGGCTATTGCTTATTTCTTTCCTTTGGGCAATTTCTCATCAGTGAAAGTGTGTGCTCCTGGATAACATATTTCTCCAAAAGGCCTTGTCAAAAACCTTCTTTTAAGAAGTTTTTGTTAAATATACAAGTAAGTGGTTTAATTTATATTTTGGAAAATTTCTAATAGATTAGAAAGATTAAACTTCCCTGTATTGACAATTTACTAACTCACCTTTATTTTTATCATCCTTGGAGTTTTATGTACATCAATTTACTTGTAGCCTGGGGAAAAGAGCTTACAGAATTATGATTCCTAGAATGTCTTCCTACTGTCTTATAAGAAGAGGTACAGTGTTTGCCTACTTTGTAACCATCTTATGGGGTAGTTTATCTTAATGAAAGATTGAATATGTTAGCAGCTTGGACCTGTTCCTTGCATTAAGTTCAAGAATTTGAAATGGGTTCATGCAGGTCTTTGGGCTGTTTCCATATTCAGGAGATCCGCTTGTGAAATTACTTTCTGGTAGTACCTTTTTGGATGTCTTTAATTACTCCCTCAGTTCTTTCAATTCCCTGTGGTTTGTGAAGTCTCCTGCAGTTTTTTGTATCTAAGGGGATTTTTAAAATCCTTGATACTCTTGTTCCCTGTCTTTGAGTGTGTGCTCTGTCAGTGCCATTTCTTCATCAGTGCAGTATTTGTCTTATTGTTAAACAGTATGTTTTTTGAAAACATACAGAATAAGATTCAGAGTTAGAATATATAGTTTTTTCTGAAATAACCTTTGCGGGATGTTTTGTCCATCTTCCCCATGCACAAAGGCGTGCCAGTGCGGTTAACACCTGCAGTACAGCTAAAAGCTGGGTATGATCTAATATTTTGTAGTATTTAATAGAATTTTTCATTATTAATGTGTTGAGTGAATGTTGAATTTACTGGTGATTTATGCTTGGCAGCCAAGAAGTTAGTTTTAATTTTGAAAATATTTTAGCTTGTGTGGGTTTTGGCTTTTCTTTCTGTTTGCTGACATGGGGCTGTTAGGCTCCGAGCTTCTAGCTGCTCATATGGAGATACCAATTGTCTTGGTTTTACTGGTACTCCAAAACATACTTCCTAAATAGAAATTAAAAATAGTATCTGTTTACTTTTTTGTTTGTTTTTCTGTTTGTCACTTTTAGATAATTTCTGTTGGATGCAAAAGTAGGAGGGTAGTGAGCTTTTGAAGGTGAAGGGAAGGAAGACTTCACTGAAGCGGTTGCACGTTGGTTGCTCGCTAGTGGAGGAAGATCAAGCAAAATGAAGCAACGTTTCACTTGTTCAGAGAGCAGAACTGCATTTCACTCTACCTTTTCTACCTTCTGCCACTTCTGCTGTAGGATGAGGAAAAAACATTCCTGTAAAAGGTCATTCTCCTCGTTGTGGAGGAATGAAAGGAATTTAATAAGAGAAGCCATCTACTTGCTTGCCTTTTCCTTAATCTCCTCCTTGCCTCCTGCTGCAAAAAAAAAAACCTCCACTGTTTTCTTGAAGAATTATTGTAAAAAATATTTCAGGAAAAATAATACGTGCCTGAGGTATTTGAAGAAATGTTGAGAAAATAAATTAGTACTACTCCCTCCCCCGACAAGTGAATATGTGCTTCTGTATTACCCTGATGTTGCCATCTCCAAGGCCAAAAAGGAGTCTTGCCCTTATACTCATTTGGAAAGAGTTACTCTTTTCTTCTGTATGAAGTCTTGTCTTCATGAACCTCCTGATGAGTAGGTATAAGGGGGACTGGGCTAGACAGAAGCTTGAGGTTCACCCCCTCGGTTCTTTCTATGAAGTGAAATGTTGAAAAATACACACATGGCTGTGTCACAGGAACGGTTTTGCAGGGATGGTTATAGCCTTCTAGAGAGGGTTCTCGGAAGCCAGAGAGCCAGGTGTTTGCTCTCATGGAGGTGATTTTTATTCCCCTGAAAGCATTTGGCTAAGGTTTGTGAGGAGGATCTGTACAGCCTTGTAGGTGTTTTTAATAGGAAAGTAAAGCTGGCCGCTAGCAGTTTCTGCACCTCTGTACACTGCCGTGAGAAGAACCTAATAGTAAATTCCCCCTCGTAGTTATTGTTTTTCTTGCTCTCCCTCTTTGAACTCTCAAGGTTATTCAGTTATTTTCCTCACAATTTCATTAGGAAATTTGCCAAAAACATCCTTTCTAGGCAGCTGTCTCTGGACCTTCGGAGGCCAGCACTAATGTGCTTCTAGTCTGTAGGGGGTGTTTGGCACAAAATTATGAACTAGGCCCTTCAGCGCTTCAGGGGAGAGAGGGGAAGAGATTGCAAACATTTTACCACACCCAGGTGCAAATTTTTCCTACTCTATGAGCATTCAGAGGCTTTCATCTCTTGTTGTACCTGTTTTGTCGTGGTGCAAGGTCTGTTAACAGCAACAAATTGTTGATGTGAGAGAATTATAATGGAAGAGTTGTTTTTCTGTTCACCAAATGTTGCTTTGAAGGAAAGCTTTTGTATGTATGGGAGGGAACGACTCCAGCAGCCTTGAACTGTTCAGATATAACTTTTTAATGAGGCATTGATTTGTTTGGTTTTTTTTTATTTTATTCTAAAGCGGTGCTCAAAGGTGCTGTGGTGTTGTCTGCATGTAATACTTCATGTAAAATTGATTGAAAAACTAAACGTTTTGCTGAAATTAATATTGGGAGGAGCTAAACACTTCAGAAAGAGCAAGAAACACATTTTGGCGCTTTCTGTGATACCCTGCTGCACAATATAGATGACTGCTGAAGCGTATGTACGTATGATGTATTTGTCAGCCTAACTGCTTCTCGTGTTTAACTGAAGTGTCTCCTTGCAGCCACCCACACAGAATATGCCTATGGGTCCGGGAGGGATGAGTCAGAGCGGCCCTCCCCCACCTCCGCGCTCCCACACCATGTCTTCAGATGGAATGGTAGGTGGGGGCCCTCCTGCACCACACATGCAGAACCAGATGAACGGCCAGATGCCTGGTAAGTTTTTCTCCTCTAAGACATTAACACCAGCGTTGCCTGGCAACTGAAACGACATGGGGGCTCAAGGGATACTAGATTGTTGATGACAAAACTGCTTTGAATGCCCCCGAGTACGAGCTCTCTTAGAGTTTGTTAGCTACAGAGCTACGTGACCTGTATTCAGTGTTTATCAGGCTGCCCTTGGGCTTTGATGTAGCTGACACACAGCATTCCTCTGATGAACAGAACTGGCTAAATTTAGTCTGTTTGAAACTGTGCAGTACAGCTGGCTTTAGAAGGCTTATTGGGGAAAGGTATTGGCCTGTGGCTGAGTGAACACAAACCCTTCCATAAAAAGATAATGTGAAATCATTGTAGCTAAATAATTAGATAATAGTAAAATAGATGTATCTTAAAGAGGATGTTTCGAATGTGGGTACGTGCTAAAAAATAAATAAATTGCTTTTATGCAGAAAGTCATCCGGGCTTCCACTAATCCTCTCTGTTCTTTATTACTGAAGATGTGCTGAATTGTAAGGGATGTGTAAAGAAATGGCCTCCAGATTATTGTCCTAGGTGTAAATTCTAAGTCAGTTTTTATGCCATCCTGTTTTGTAATAAAAAGAAAAGTGCTTGAGAAGTCAGAAACAGCGGTGAAACAAGATAAAATTCCACATTTTACCTACCAATACTAGCTTTGGGGTAACTATTCCCTTTAGCAGTCAGATCAGTATGGAGTAGGCCCTGGAAGAGCATGCTTCTTTTATATAGAGGCTATTTTGCAGAATTTCCACTCATAAAGTCATACTGCCTATTTCGTGTGAATTGCCTTTCAGCTTAAAATTGCGTTCCTAGGATTGCTTTTGTTCAGGACCCCTTCATTTTTTTGTATGGAGGAAATTCTCATACAAAAGCTTTTAAAGGTATTAATTCTTCTAAGAAAGGAAATTACTGTCAAAGAATTTTTGAGAATTCAGCTCTCAGTGGTCACAAGGATAAGCTCCACAACAGCAAAACCAGTAAATAACTATGCAAAACTTCATATGAAGTAAAAAATGTAATGATTGCTGTTGTCTCTAATTTCTGTGCAAGTCTTGATAAAATGGCCTGGTAGTGACAGCTTTTCTGAGAAGAGTAGCTGAATAGCCTCTGGAGGCTGTGTGTAAGCAGTATAATAAAAGATCTAGAGAAGAAGTTTGTTTCATCCTACATGTTGGTCATGGTCTGCATTTAGAAGTGGAAATAGCAATATGTGCTGCTCCCTAAGTAGGACAGAGATAGTGTAGTTGTGGAGACCCCTATCCATCTAAGATCCATCAGCTCCCGTGGAGAATAGCATTGCCTCTCACAAATCAGTCTCTCTGTCCCTCCAATGTAATCATATTATTCTTATTATAATGATCTTTTCCAAGGAGAAGGATTACTAAGTCACAATGTGAGCATAATGACTTCACTGCAGAGCCACAGGGGAGAAAAGTCACTCCTTAAACATACATATTTTGTAATTAGATAGAATAAGAAAAGAGCTCTTACGAAAATATGTGAAAGGTAAATAGGTTTGTTTTGGTATTCACCTAGACAGATACTTAAATACAATTTCCAACTAAGCTTAAATATTTAACCTTTCTTCCAATGTATTCCCTTCTTTAAGTGTCTGTTCCTTCCCTTCTCATTTTAAGGTTGTCTCTGAGGATGTGAGGATAAACAGCTTAGGATAAGGGCATCTCTAATGTTGGAAAGGCATGGTAAAGTAGTTGCATAGTTAGGAAACAGGGAAACAGAATCATCTTGTTAAGTGGGTAGCTGAATGTTTGTTTGGGGTTTTTTAGGTGCTGGTTTGTCTGTATGTGAGCCTTTCTGTATTTCATAGATGTGCGTTTGTAATAATTCCTGCAGTGTATGTATTTGCTTTCTGTTTAGGGCGCACTTGTTCTAAAGTTATGTAGACACTTCTATTAAGAAGCCAGATAGAAAACCTTAATATCTGAAGAGAGGATCTGTCCAAAAGAAATCAAGCCTCTGTTGTGCAAACCAAGAGGTCAGCAACCACAAGTTGACTGGTCTGGAAGAAATAAAATACAGACTCTTGAAAATATGAGCTGAGGCTTTCCAGAAGGGCTTATTTGAGCAGAGGCCTCTACATGCCTGACTATGTGTGGAAAGGTTGATGGAAGGATTAAAAGAACTGTCTAGTGATGGTCAGGGCATGAGTTGAAGTTCTGCCATAGATCAGTCCAGTCCTGTTACCTAAAGGGCAAAGGATGATTTTTCTCATATTTGACTTCTGGTTAATGAAGGACCTTGGAGTGCTGCTGAGACCCTTAATTGCATCCTCTGACAAATGAATGTCTGTGTGCTCTTACCAGGGAAGACAGTCATGACGAACCTTTTTCAGCATATGATGGAACTGAGCATTATCTGAACCTGTGACAGATGATGGCTTTTACCTCAAAATATTACTCTCTGAAGAGTTACATTGACTGAGAGTTTGTGTGATGCAAAGTAAGGGTGATGTGGGTTTGGAAGGAGATGGTGAACTGGGTTGTGCTGGTGGCAGGTTATCTTCCTCATTTCTTCAGCTTGTTTTGTCATATATAGAAAGTTGAAAGGTAAGTCTCGCTGTAGGGTTCTCCGACCTTTGTGCTGGCCCTTGAATAGCAGCTGCTTGTGTGTTACCAACAGGTTCTCTCAAAGTCTCCTTTCCTTCCTGCAAATGTAATCTCAAATGCACTTAGGCTGGCTTACAGTTTCTCAGAACTCAAGTACTGTCTGTAAGGGGTTAAGAGGAAAAAAAAAGACTCCTGTGTATAGTCAAGACAGATACTTACTCCACTAACTTTATGACACAGAATCTAATTAGTATAGCATTTAAAGCAGTTATTTTTATAGTAGGTAAGCACTTCATGTCTCATTTGTACTCTGTTCATCCTATTTCGTTTATTCATATGAAAAGTCAATTGGTGTATCCTTATGGACAGGAGAACCCCATTAAGTGTTCTGGCAAACTGTAAGAAAGTTTATTTATAAGGTGTGTTCTTGCTGTTTGAGAGGGTTTTGATAACTACGATCTTGGCTTATTCTCTGTTCTTTTCTTCTGGCTTCTCATTAACAAACTACCCAGATCATCCGCGTATCTGTCGTTTCATATGCCAGCTTTTTCTTGTGAGTGCTTTCTCCTGTTTTGGTGCTACCTGAGATGTGAACTGTAATGCAGCCTTTTAGAGAAGATGTTTTATTTTTTGGACTTCTCTGGTGGTGATTTTTGCCTTCCCCATTTTGCTTGTTAATTGACCAGATTGAAAAAACTTATTGCACTTTGTGCTTGGCTAGCTCTTGGAAATCTATTATTGATAATTTCTTCTGTTAAATGAAAAGGAACAAAACCACTCCTAGGCTCTGACTTTCTGGCACTAACTCCATGTATTCCTTCCTTTCCTTAGCAAATAAATTAAGAAGAAAGTTGTCTGCCAGTCCTGCAGTAGTTGCATGGCACTACTGTCTGGATTTTTTTCTTCACCATAGCCTTACTTTAACATACTCATGGTTGATCCCATGGTTAGAGATGATCTCACTTTTTCAGAATTAAACTGTATCCATGTTCTCACTATTGCAGAGTTAGGCAAGAGGGGACAGTATAGGCCTTTGCAGTTCTCTATTATGGTCATAATCCTATTCACCTAGTTATTTTTTCAGTGTTTTGTAGATCCACCTTTGTATAATTCAGCAATTTCTTCTCACCTTCATTTGCAGGAACAGTGACCTGCACAAATGATACCTTTTTCAGTTTTTTTCACTGTATTTGATAAAATAAACTTATGTGTTTGTTTCAGTAAGTTGACTTAAAAGGGCAAGAGGATAAACATATTTCTGAAATTATTCTCTCTTTCGTCATGTTGTCTTCTAGTAGCAACATTCCTTGATAATTATCTTTTTCTTCATCATTTTGTTTGCAGGTTGGTTGGTATTGCCTCTGTGACCTTGTGTGCAACTCTCAATGTCTTTATTTTTCCCTTCATTCTGTCCTAGATGGTGGCAGTTCCTTCTTTTGCCAAGACAGGACTTGAGCTGGTTACATCTGAAGGCAGATACATGTTTTTGTAACTTTTTTTTTCATGAGCAGATACGTAACCAAATCACTGTCTTCCTACAATTCTACTGGCTTAGTTTCTTTTAGATTCATCTTCTAAGATTTCTGTATTTTGGGGGGCTTTGTAACTTAACAAAAAACCTGTGGCATGTTTAGTAGCAATGGCATCTTTTTGGTGAACTCTCTCTTTATGAATGTTTGCCTTGTTTACAACTGACCCACTCTGTCATATGCACTGTTTGTTCATATCTTCATAAGCTCTTCATGTGGTGCTTGTAATGAATAATCCTTTCATTTCATTTATCTTTTTCGCTTTTCATATTTACATCCAGTCACACCTCTTACTAATTTTACCCCTAGTAGCTTCTCACTTAGCCCAGCTAAAGCAATGAGTAAACTGATCAGGTGGTATTGCAATCTTCATACTCTTTAAAAACCCGTTGTGAGCAGATTTAACTTGAAGAACTATCTAATTTCAGCCTGTGTTGTCAGGAAGAGGGGAACTAAAGGGTGAAGGCCATATACCCCGTGCCTCATGGGTGTATGAGCAGGTTGCTCTGGATTTGTAGCTCTGCAAGCAGGAAAGACGAGCTGGTAATTTGGTGGCTGACCTTCCAGTCATCATCTCTCGCCATGCAGTAATCTGTAAATACAGCTGCAGAATATTGGCTGTACATTATAGGTTCAATCAAGGTTAAATAGGCCTTCAGCCATTTTTATTCTACATATATTCGCACCATGTTAGTGTTAATGCTGCCTGACTCTTAAAACATACTGTTACTTTGTGGAGTGTGATTTGTTTGAATGAAGAGAAATGTTACAGCTCTCATAACAATTATGTAGCCCTCATGGTTTAACAGCCAGCTTGGTAGCTCTGATTTTGTGCATTTCAGGCTGATATTCAGAATTAATTGTGTGAGTACTAACAAGACTAGTTTTACATAGGATATGGATATGAGAGGAGTGATATGGTAATTTACATCTTTGCTTTAGTAGCCTCAGCTGCTCAACAAAAGAAAACGCATAGTAGAGCTGAACTTTGACTTGCTATTTTTTGAGAAGTCGTGAACAAACTTTGGTTTAGTTTTGTTTTAATGTCATTATTTAATGGCTTCTATTTAGTTTTATAAATCGGTATGACTGTATTTGCTTGTTTTATGATATTTAATGTAGAACCTTTTTTGCATCATTTTTCTTTGTGAAGGACCTAACCACATGCCTATGCAAGGACCTGGACCCAACCAACTCAATATGACGAACAATTCCATGAACATGCCTTCAAGTAGCCATGGGTCAATGGGCGGCTATAACCACTCGGTGCCATCCTCACAGAGTATGCCGGTGCAGAATCAGATGACCATGAGCCAGGGTCAGCCGATGGGCAACTACGGTCCCAGACCAAACATGAACATACAACCAAACCAAGGTGAGGTGCTTGTTAGCTTCAGTAAAAAGAAAGCATTTGTACCTGTCTTTGAAGGACTCTACATCTCCCTTCTCCCACAGGAGAAGGGTTCTTTGCAGACACTGAACTGTTTTCAGGTGTTGTATGAGAATCTGGGGATGGATCTGCTTTCATCAGTTACAAGTTTAGACTACTGCTTATCTTTCTCAGACTTTACACTTTTGTCTAAGTGTTTTTATTGCAGGAGTCGATAAAATACATCTTTTCAGTCTCTTGAGTAAATCGAAAAATTTGTCAGATTTTTATACTTAATTAATCTTTATTCTCTGCTGCATGGTGTTTTAGCGTGGAATATCTGTTAATCTTAAAGAAGTAAAAATTCAGTGCCAGGAACAAGTCTTCTGCTACCACTGTTTTCAGGAGATGGCCTTATGTATATATCAAAATTAAAACCTAATTTTGTATCTAGGATATTTGCAGAGTGTGAACAGATGATGTGTCCTGTTGATGTCCCTGTTGAAGTGCAAGGACACTGCAGAATTAAGATATTGCATTAGAGTCACAACAGACCAAATTACTAAATTGTACATATACTGCATATTCTTATGAATGTGCTTCATGAGTCAGCAAGTGGTATTTTCAGCTTACTTGTTAAGTCTGATAGTACATTTTATCTAGACATACCATTTAAAAGAAAATGCTTCTGCCATGTTATAACAAGTAGGTATGGGGTTTTTTTCCCCCCCAATATGTATGAACTCTTATGGGTATATTAGCTGAAGTTTATGTCTGGAGTTAAGGTTTTTGTCTCTTTTCTGATGCTTTAGGAGAATGTAGTTTTCTCTTTTTCTAAGGCTCCCTTCCCCGGTCAGTGCAGAAGAAACAATCCTACAGTGTCATGGGTTCTTCTTATTGCAGTATACTTTTGTTGCAGACCAAAGCTCCACTTTCTTAGGCAGATACCATTTGTTCCCGAGGTGTACAAACAGAGCAGGTCATACTGATCAGTTTGTTTATTAGATCACAGAGAAGTTCATAACAGAAAAAAACAGTTAATGATACCAAAAATGAGACATGACAGAACAGCTGGTTAAGTGCTTGTCTTAACCAGTAGTGAAAAAGGGAGGTTCAAGTCCTTCGTTATCCATGTTGTTAATGGCATTTTTCTTAAATTTTAACACCAGAGGAAACAAAAAGATAGGCACGTGACAGAGAAAACGAGATAGGCACATAATAGAGGAAACTATCACAAGTGGGAATATTTTTGACTGCCTCTATGAACTGACAAGTTATCTGTATGTTCTGGGCAATACACTATGGACTAATTTTGTTAATGTTGTAAGATGTTTTTGAAGAGTCCTGTGCATGCTCAGTTGAAATTTCTTAGTTGCAGGGAATTAGCAACAAATACGTAGCAGCGTGTGTTGGGGAGTCATCCACTAAGTTCCTCTACAGAAAACAACTTTTTATGTCTGACTTACAGTTTAGGACTAGTGTTTATTCCATCTCAAAGTAGTGTTCTTTACTCTTCCTCATAATATTCCCCTGGTGTATTTTCAGTACTCTGTCAAACTTTAAAATTGCTCATTAGAAATTAGGCAGAAAGATACTTAAAAGGTTTTTGTTTTGAACAAATAATAGTACTGAAATGACTTTGGGGAATACAAAAATAAAGTGGTATCTAACCAAATTATAGATTCAAGAACAAGAGTGAATTCTCTAGCTACAAGAGCTGGTACCATTGCCTGCACTTAGGTTCACAGTAAGCTTTCATGTTGGGTAACTCTAAATTTGCTGAATTTTTATTCTTTAGGCTGAGACTGTCTTCCTTCCAGGTGTCTGCTTCAAGGCTGATTTTTTTGTGAAAGTTTCACAGATGTGGAGAGCCATTTCTGAGAGTGGGGTGAAAAAACTATATTATATAAAATATTTCAATGCCTCACAAAACCATCAGTAAATAGAGCACTTCATATGTAAATGTAGGTGTGCTGGTGCCTCTCATTTTAGAGCAAGGCTTCAAAATTTGTCTGTTATGCCAATAAGGTGCTATTTGCTGTTTCAGTGAAAATGTCCCAAATTAATCAAATTTTAAATATCTATGGAGGAAGAACTCTTGAAGTCTGAAGATGCGTGTGTTTGTTCTGTATTGGTAGCTAAGGTTTTTAACCCAAGAATATTCTCAGTCGGGTCTGTTTAATGCATTCCTTTCATTTTCTGCTCTTAGTTGTTGCATTTGAATTGAGGTTTGGTGCTAAATTAGAGGAAATATTTTTGTCTTTAATCTCTTGTGATTGCAAGTCAGCAGGAGAGAGAATGGCACAGAAATCTGTGAGGCTGCGAGAGATCTAGCTAGGTAGCCAAGATCCAGTCAGGCTGGGCAGAGGTCTCAGCCAAGTGTGGACGCTGGCAGACTTCTCATCTAAAGAGTAAAGGAACAAAACTGTTCCCCAAAAAATGTTTGACAAAGCAAAAGGGGAATAAATAGTTTATTTGAAGATTTCTTAACTAGTAGCATGTGCTGCCTTTCAGAGACAGAAATGAACCAAAATTTCTGAGCCTTGGTATTGCCAGGAGACATTTGTGAACGCGTAAGCGTGCTTGCTTTCTTTGTCATATAAAGGAGTGGTCCGTGAGAATGAGAGAGAAAACTCTATCTCAGTTAGTAACAGCACCTGGCTACCTATAATGCTAAATATTCTGCAAGATAAGGTCCTAGCGTCTCAAGTTGGCTGTTAAAAATTAGTAGATGGTTTTGACCTTAATCTTTCCCTGCATGAATTCCCCATCTGTGGAAAAATGAATCTGATGGTAAGATTACGATACCATCTGATTTCAAGGGAGTGTTGTGAAAGTGTATTCATTATGAAGATTTGAACTTTTTAGTTATGAGTACCATAAGAAAACCCATGAGTGAATTAATAATTCTGTCTTCAGTGTTTGACTAGGCATAGCATCTCACATGAACAATTAGGAGGAAACAAAATATTGAAATAGCTTTTCAGTTAATAATACTTTGCACTGAATGAAGCTAGTACCTTCTAGAAAATAATAAATCCTGTTATATAATAGATAAAGACACCATAGCGTGGAAAGCTTTGTTTTATTTTTTTGATGGTTTTAGCATACCTTTTCATGTGCATTTCCTAGCAAAACATCTTGCTATATATACACATTTTGAGGCAGATGGTGTTAGTAAGAAAAATAAAAAAGTGCTAATTAAGAAATAAAGTGCATGGTAACAGAACCTATTGTTGGATTTACTTTCTATCTCCACTTTGTACTCAGTGATTTGCACTAGTTTATAAAATGCCAGCCAGAGGAATATCTTAAATGAGAAGCAAAATCATCCTGGTGTCGTTTTTATATAGTCAGTCCAGTTAAAAGAATAATTTTAGTCATTTTGGACTTGAGAAACAGAATGTTTTAAGTGAAAGTCTCTGTAGATGGATCTTGGTTAAAAAGCTGTTGTTGCAGCCTGGGACATCCACAAGGAATAGTGCCTGCCTTTCTGGAAAACTTAAGAAGCAGGAGGAGCAGAGTGAATGTGGGTGATGCTTTTTTCTTATGGGTGCATTTTTTCTCTTATATGGGAAACTGCTTATGTTGAATGAAATGTTTCAAGTGTTGCCAGTTCCTGACTTTTCAGAGGTGAGAGAGCATGGTTGTCTGGACCCTGAAACTGACACAGAAATTACTCTTCTGTTGAAATCTTTCACATTCAGAGAATAATAATGCATGGTAGAAAGCAAATACTTTAAACATAAGCACCAAGGAATTACAGCATGGCCACCTCAGAAGCTTTCTCAGATGCTTTTGCTTGGATTCCGTTCCCTTGCCAGAAGCACTTCACGCAAAGTTGCCAAACTCCCCAGTCGGTATTTAATGAACATCATATGATGCTTGACATGAGGGAGGGGAGCTAGTTTACTTTTCACAGGTGAACTCTGCATGAGAATATCATGTTGACTTGATAATTTGCAGAAGACTAGTTATTGAATCTGATGCTGAGATTTTTTTTTTAATGACACTTTCATTTTATATAAATTTACAAAAATAACATTACAGTTTCAGAGCTGTTTCAATTACAAGCAAATATGAAGAGATAATGGAGATAAGAGATGAGGCAGATGCAGAATTTCCTGTTCTTTTGTTGTCCATGTAAAGGAACATAAAGATAGGACCATCAAGATAGCAACATCCAATGTTATCTGAATTACAGACATATTCAAGGTATGACAGATCAGGAAAAATATATTTCTGAGATTGAGGACCTTTTGAGAATGTCTTGCCATCTGTTCATTCCCATGTAAGTAGAGGCTGTTATATTTAATACTTCAACTACTTAGAGTATCCATGATGTCATGGACAAAGCAAGGCAGTCTCCATATTTATATTTTTTTGACATCTAACCTGTTAAAGAAAAATAGAATTGCCTCAAAATTCTGTGTCTAGTTCTCCTATTCTAATTCTCCTGTCTTGTAAGTAAGTGCCACAGTGCTGCTTCTTTCATCTTTTTCCTACTGTAGGAAACTTTTTTGTATGTATTGTGTATGACATTGGAACTTTTTTGTATGACTTGCATGTTTTTTTCCTTAAACACCTGAAATTCTGGTTCAGTTTTAGATGAGAACATGGAATAAGTGAGTATGGAGAAGTTTCTGCTACCTTTAATTTGCAACCTACCTCGTGCATTACGAGTATCTTCAAAGTCTTTCAAGATAGTGTTTAAACTGCCCCTCATGTTAAAACACCTTCTAAGATTTTAGTTCGTTTGACCAAGTACATCTGGAGTGTACCTTCTGTCAAGAATCTCAAGAAAACTGAACATTAAATTTACCCTAAAGTAGAATTCCTAAGCTAGCTATTGCAGAGTTATCACCATCACTTATGTTTAAAAATGAGCGTTTTTCTGTAAACATGAAAAACAACCAAAAAAAGTATTGCTGACGGCTACTGCATTACTGGGTATTTTGTTATTTATATTAATATTTTATTAGTTATGTAGCAGTGAACACAATGGGGAGATTGACCATGACATGAATGTACTTTGCTGATACTCTAGATGGGGATATGTAATTGTTTTATTAATATGATGCACATTGTGAAATGCCTAAAGAATATGCACCTCTTTTTTTGCTTTGCAACAGAACTGAAGAAACATTAGCTTGTACTGTTGCTTTTTGGTTTTACCCAGCTGCTCCCATAGCTTTTTAATCATAACAGCAGAGCCACCTATTCATTTGTGGGTATGGTTCCTCACATCTCTGCTTCTTTAGGAGTTTCAACCATGTTACAGGTTATTCTTGCCCTCTAACGGCACTTACCACCAGTATCTGAGTTTCAGCAGAAGAGGCAATGTTAAGGAGACCTTTTTAAACAGCTAAGTGCTTCTGTAGCTCTTTCATCCTCAGTGTGCATCTGGTCTCACATTTGTTAGGTTTGGGATCTACTTCTAGTTTGTGTTTCTGTTGCTCTCTGTTCATCTTATATGTCTGAAGACTGAGTTTTCAGTTTCCTCAAGTCATTTCCTGTCCGTAGACTGCCACTGGGCCATGACACTCAAAAGAAGATCAAGTACCAGCCCCTTTTTACTTAAATCCCCGTACCTTTTCTTCCCTATATGTGAGTCTTCTTTGAGATGCTGGCTGGAGCAGGAAGGTTTTTTGTCGTTTAGTAGTTATAGAAAGCCTGGAAATGAGCAATTGAGGAAAACATGTATTCTTGATAGTGTAGACGATTTTTAATTAAAATAGAACAACAAACAGATCACTTTTCACCTGTTGTCTGGCTTACTTTATACTTTCACTTACTCCATAAGGCGGATTTGCATCTACGCTGTGCATATTTCAAGTATCTGCTCAATGACTAGCAAAATGGTCTGTGCTTCTCACAGGACCTACAGTATTACTTCTTTTTTCAGGCTTTTGTTCCAAGAATGTTTCTCAGTTGATGTGTGAAGGCTGCCTTCTGAATATACGGAACCATTTACAGGACTTTTTCTGTTATCAAAGTTTTTTTTTGGAAAGACAGTAGTCTGCTTGTGTGCTTGCATATTTACAGGGCAGTCCTACATAGTGTTTTTTTGGACTCCATACAAATGAGGTATTTTGTTCTCTGAAATTAGTAGTTCTAGAAATTCACCAAAAAAGAGTTTGTGGAGAGAACTTTTGAAAGCAGCGAGCATTGTATTGTGGCACACAGTTTTGTGAACTTCTGTGCATGAAGTCTTACAACCAAGTCTGGAAGAGATGATGATTTCCATTTAGTGTAGTTTGTTTTGTGATGAAAGATGCAAAAGCTTTATTTCAAGTGAGCTGTAAAAACATGTGCTAAGGATATTAGGAAGTCTTAGATTGTGAATAATGATCTTAAGTTTTTGACTTTAGTTTTGCGAAGGAATTTTCTAGGTTAGTTTTGTGTCATGTTCAGTGCAATACAATGAAAAAATGTAGCTTTATTGTAGACTTTTTTCAAAAGAAAAAACAAATTCAGAGTTCTGTCACCCCTTGAAACTACAGCATAAAGTGGTTCTGTTGCACGAGACGAGAGAGCCCATGGTTCTTCTTTTGGGTATCTTAATAAGACAGAGATGTGAACCAAACTGGAAGGAAGCCAGGCACTCTGTTATTAACACAGTACACAGTCTGATACAGAGTAGTGAATTCTCATTGTGGCTCTACAAAGCGTTAATGAAGTTCTAATTTAAAAAGCAAACAGAAAACCTCTACATTGCACCATGGGGACCCAACACATTTTATCACATTGTATTGTGACTAATATTAATATTGTTAATTAACAAGCTTTCTTGAGATGTAGGATTATTATGGCAACGGGGTTGTTTGTTTTTTTTTTTTTTCCTAAGGCTGCCTAATGTTTCTAGTATCTCCAAAGAGGAGCAGTGAAATGGAATTACCTAAATTACCTACTTGTTCAGAAGATCAAAAAATGAAATATTTTTGCTAAGTGAAAAATAATTACAGTATCTCAATTTAAACCATTTTTTCCCTTTAAAATTGAGATGCAGAAACTGCCATGCTGAAGGATAACTGGATCATTTTAAGAGTGGTCAATATTTATCTTCAGAGGAAAATGAAGCTTAACAGAAGTAAGGCCAGTTTACTTCTCACTGAGAGTTTCTGCACAGGATTTTAATGGATTTAATTAACGCACTTCGAATTCATACCATTCATTAATTTGGCTTAACTTTCTCTCATAACCCCACATAGACAGGATCTAAGTGACTATGTATTCCTTTCCTTATATAAATCTGTTGTCAGTATTGACTGTATCTAGGTAATTTTCCAGTACTGTGGTTTCATGTAGGACTTAGTTATTTAAAAATGTTAAATGCAATGGCAAAATTTAGCATACAGAAAACTAGACAGTACCTTCCTTTTTTCTCCTGTGCTAGTTTGATGCTTTGATTTGTTTTGGCCTTTAGTGAGAGTAGTTACTTGTCATCTTTGAAATTTATAAAATAAATTTTTGTAAAAAGGCAAAAAAGCTTATGGTTTCATCATTATGAAGTGTGCAATACATGTAAAGTAGTTGGAATTAAGATATTATAAAAAATGTTTTTTAAGAAGTTTAGCTCATTGTAAGAACTCTTTCCTCCTCCTATTTTTAATACTGCAATAATTCTCTTCTGAAGTGGTACTACAGAGGAAGTGAAGAAGCTGTTCTTCGTTAAAATTTGTGTCAACCTAACCTGCCATCTCGTACAACAAAATGACATAGTCATCAGTTTTATAGCTGTAGGGTGTCAGTAGGGTGCTCTTTAACTGTCTGTTTCCATCCAGAAGTTTGCACTTCTCCAAGTTCAGCCTTAATTAGGTTTTCTCAGTTAGTAAAACATAAACGGGGCTTCAGCTCTCTTGGTCTCTTCCTGTGGTTCATAGAAGCTTGGTGCAGCTTGGTACAAAAGATTTTTGTTAGGGGCTACTTGGCACTGCTCAGTGGTGGGCAGGACATGTGTTCCTGTGGGCCTTTCTGCATCCTGCCTGTTGTGCCGGTACCTGACTCTTTGGTACATGTGGTTTCTCTTTACAGACTAAATAAAATTGTTTATTTTGTAATTGTAGCTAAGTGGCTCCTTAATGGATTATAACAACAACTCCATATATATTGAAACTGTGCCCCGAGGAGTTCACAATGTTAAAGAATTTTTCCTATGACTTATCAAGGTTTTGTCATCAGGTTTTGATCTATGTTTTCTTTGCCAATGCTTTTTGAAACCAACAGAAATAGTAAAAGTGTTTCGGTTATCTTTGTGCGTGAGTAAACTAATGTCCGTGTAGTTTGCAGAAAAATCATCTAGGAAGCATCTTTATTTAGGCTGAGTTCTGGTTTGTAGTTTGAACTGATCTTCCTGAATTGATCCCCTGCATTTTGTAGGTCCAGAAACAACGAATCTTTATGAAGGAATGCAGAACCTTTTCTGGTCTGTTTTTTCAAGGTTGGGTTTCCCATGTTCTTTTTGAAAGACTTAATCACTGGTCGTGTCTTACCAAAGGCCTCTCTGCTGCTTTTGCCTTTACAGGTCCAATGATGCACCAGCAGCCTCCCTCCCAGCAGTACAACCTGCCGCAGGCCGGTGGGCAGCACTACCAGGGCCAGCAGCCACCTATGGGAATGATGGGCCAAGTTAACCAAGGGAATCACATGATGGGTCAGAGACAGATTCCTCCGTACAGGCCGCCACAGCAAGGTAGGACTTCACTTCAGTGGTTTTACTTTGGGTTTTAAATAACCATCTTTAAAACTATCTTAAACCACTTCCTTGCTTACACCACGTTTTGGCCAAGTTATTGCATGTTACAGACCTTGTTTGCAGACTCTTTTGGTTATCCTTTTAAGAGTGGTTCTGGCAGCAGTGGTATCACCATGAAACGTGAAGACAAGTATTTCTTTTGAGTTCTGATTGACAAAAAGTATCTAAAAATATGCATCTTGTATGCTGATGCAGAATTATGTTTCGATACTGAAATGATAGGTACAGAAAAGGAACAGAGTACTTCCTAAATTCACTCAACTGCAAAAAAGGAACAGTGTTCCACAGTCTTGCTTATATTTTTTTTTTCTTTCTAATCTTTTTAGGAAAGGAATAATTTTATTTTTAACACTTTAGTCTGTTATACAAGTTCCTAAAATGAGATGAAAACAGAAGTTTGCTGTATCATGTGCTCAGTCTAATGAAGCCAAACAACTGTGTCTGTGTGTGTGTATATATATAGATACATTTATTTACTTTAAGTAAACTAGATTACATATGTTGTCTGAAATGCAACACTGTGGGTGGGGAGTACATTTGAGAAATATTTCACATACTAAAATCAGAAATTAGCAGGCTTTATAATAGAGAAAACAAGTTATTTACGTATTGACTGGTTGTGGTTTTTCAGGCCCACCACAGCAGTACTCAGGCCAGGAAGACTATTATGGGGACCAATACAGTCATGGTGGACAAGGTCCTCCAGAAGGCATGAACCAGCAATATTACCCTGATGGTAATCTCTCATAAATGTTAATTTTCCCATTTTCTGTACCTGCCCAATACTAATGTAGTCTTATGCCCAAAATAACGGAATGAGGCAAGAATAGTAATTGGATATCATACCTCACATGTACAAAACCTTCCAAATTCACAATTGTTACTACAGTTTAAGTTACTATGACTAGTTAATTTTACAACTTACTGGAAGTGTGTAATTTGTAATACTCCCATTTGAAACTCTGACAACAGTTTTAGTGTTTGAAAATGAAGTTCTTTAATTGGCTTATCTAAAAGCATGGAAGGTTCCTAAGCATATCTAGTATAATTGAGATGAATTAAAACAATCATAACTTTATTTTAAATAAGAGAGAGGGCGATATCCTTTTATTAAAGATTTTATTGAAGTGGAAAAACTTGGTAAAAAGATGTGGTTTTTCTGTATTCTATTTTTTAACTTAGTATTTAGTTTTCATGTAAGTCGCACAAATGTGTTATTGCTGCTATGGTACGGGCCTTTAGTTTAATTTTTACAAAGGAATATAATGGTCCTTGCCCAGAGGAGGTTGTAATTGTGAATCCTCTTTAGAATTTCCTCCAGTGCTTTTCAAGACAAGACCGGAACTTTGCATTTCATAAATCTGTCCTCCTACATCTTGGAATTTAGAGTGCTGAAGGCCATTGGATTGTGTTAAAAGTTAGAAAAGTTGCAATTAACCTTTTTTTAGACTGAGCAGGGACTGGGAGAAAAGATGCTGACTCGTGACTACTGTGATAACCGTATGTGCAACTTAATATTCTCTTACAAAGTTCAAGGAATGTGGTAGATGTTAACGTTTTAAAACACATACAAAGCTGTGTAATTGCCAAAGCAGTTACTCATTGCAAATAAAAGAATACAAGTTGTTTGAATTTTAATTTCGGTTTTCTATTAAATTCATTTTAAGATATGTCAAGCCACATATATATAAGCTTACATCTGCTGGTTTTGGAGACGTTGTTTTACAAGTTGCATTAACTTGTAATAATTAAGTTTTGATTTTCTGGAACTTTTATGTTATACCTGTGAATTTTAAATGGTTACAGGCACTTTACTGTAATAAGGGCAATTTGATGTTACCATCAACAACTGGCAGCACAGTTTGCTTCTCCAATTCCTTCTAAAGATTCGATCTTTATCATTACATCATTATTACTCTGCTATAGAACGTAAAGAGAATAAATTATAAGACTTGTTTTAATGGTTGTATATTTATATTAGATTTAGTCAATGACATGCAGTACGGTTGCAGATCTAATTACGAAGTCCACTTAGTTTTAGAACTGTTTTCTCCTTTCCTTATTTTTATTCCAGAATTTATTCCAAGTTTATATAATTTGTAAAATTTAGTTTAAAATTTTAACAAAATGTTGACTTTTTTTCTTGACCAAGTTAGCAATAAGATATATTTTAATCATCTATAGGACAGAATGTATTTGTTCTAAAAACAACAGGTGGAGTTCTTACTGCATATATTGGTTTCTTAACCAGAGATACCTGTACTCTCTGACAAGAAAGGTTTGTTTGTCCTGCTAAGGACTGGAACGTAAGAGGAAAAGTTTTCTTAAGATTTGAAGGAATTCCATTTATAGGGAAAAACTTTGGAATGTTACTTCTCTGTCAGTTAATAGCAAAATTTAATGTGGACTGTGGTTCATAACTTCATTGAGCTTTATTTGTTATATTTCACACTGCTTTTAGCATATGCTTTTGAATTGGAGATCAGCAGAACAGGTGTCAGACAAAGTATGATAATTACTTTCTTTGTTCATTCTAATTTAATTCAGGTTATTTACATGTGAAAGACCTAAATGCTTTCTTTTTTTTTTGAGTGAAAGATAAAGTACTTTCTTTCCCCCCCCCGCCTCCCAACACGGATTATGAGAAGGTTAAGACCATCCTTTGCTGTGATATTGCTAAAACTACTGCATTAAGCATTTTTTTTTCCTGTCACATGTTAATTCAATATGAAAGGAAATCATATTAATAAGTCTTTGGCTAATACAATTGAAAATTCTTTTTCATGTATATCCAGTTGACATTTTTTTTCATTTTTCTGAGAAATGAAATACTTTTAGGGTTTTCACTCAGAGGCCATTAACGTTTCTTCCTGTCTCTTGTCGAATTGATGTAGGTCATAATGATTACGGTTATCAGCAACCGTCGTATCCTGAACAAGGCTACGATAGGCCTTATGAGGATTCCTCACAACATTACTACGAAGGAGGTATCTATATACCTTCACACACATACGCACATACATTCCCTTTCCTCCTCCACCTGCAACGGGAACAAAAACTCTTGCACAACACGACTTATACCCATGCAAAGCTCTTGTAGAATACTAGTTGCTGGCTGTCTTGAAAATTGCAGGGAACTTGAAGCATTCAGAATAATTTCTTGCAAACACCTAAAATATAACCACAATTTGCCATTTCTAACAAAAGTAAAATGACTAAAACACTCTAGAGACTTTTTTTTTTACCTCAGTGGAAATTTTTATTTAAACATAAATTTGTTGGTTCAGTTGTATATCTTTTTGTGTGTGTATATATTTTGTATAATTATAGTGCCGTTAGGAAACAGCTTGCTGATCTTGTGTAGCTAGTCTGTGCTCTTGTAGCTGTCCTTAATTTTGTCTTTTTTTTGTTTTATTTTATTTAGCATAGTCATGATCTTATGACTGTGATGTTCCAGTAAATATAATGCTCGTTTGGCAGAGATGCTGAAAATGCTGCAGTTCAACTTTGCAAAATTGGCTTTAACTGCAGTTTGTTTGGCCGAAATCCTTCTGTTTGGTTTGAGTTTTATTTTGTTTTGTTCAGTTTTTGAAATCGATATTGCATTTTCATTTTGTTCATGTGTTGTTGGCTGTGCATCTTAGAAGGAAAACAAAAGTAATAGAGTAGGTATCTTTACAAGTTTTTTGCTTTCTTGCAATCGTCTTACAGGAAACTCGCAGTATGGTCAGCAGCAAGATGCGTATCAAGGACCGCCCCAACAGCAGGGTTATCCTCCACAACAGCAGCAATACCCAGGCCAACAAGGCTATCCAGGACAACAGCAGGGTTATGGTAAGAACTTGAAGGCACAGACAGCAGTCACAGAAAAGACCAGGAGAGATCATCATGTGTTGTTCTGTCCCTGTTTCGCTGGATTGAAAAGCCAGGCTTGTGCAAAAAAAAGTTGTATGTCCCCAGTTGCACTGAGCCAAAACGAGAAAGTGTAGAAAACGGCATCTTTTGGGAGGTAGATCCAATGTTGGCAGTCTAGGACAATGTGGTAGCATAAAAAAATGAGGGTGGCTAGAAAATACCACAATGGGTGTCTGTAATTCAGAAGCAGAAAGACTCAGCTCTTTCCTGTTCTCTGTAGGTGAACACCAAGTCAGGAGGGCAGAAGGATGTCAGAACAAAATCTTTAAAATTAGTTTAAAATTTCATCCAACATGTGCAAATAATTATTTTGAAATGATTGTACTGATAAGTAAGGAAATTTAATCATTTCCGATGCAACTTCCAGGAGAGTTTGTCTTATAACTTTGCAGTAGTAGTACAAACCTTCTGGTGTATAGCAGAAATGAGAAATCCTCTGCCACAAGTGCGATAATGTAGTCCTTGGGTTTAGGAAAATCTCCCAGACAGGAAACTTAAAAGTAGTAGTGTTTGATTTTTGTGCATTACTTCTGAAAACTTGAGGTCAGAAGAGCATACTGAAAATACTGCTCTTGTAAGTTTTACTTACTTGCATATTGTAAAGCTCTGTGTGTTTATCTCAGAAGAAGGGATATCTGAAATCTAATTCCATATATTTTAACGTTTAGCTTTGTTGCAGGTTTAACTTTGAGTGGTGTAGATATGTGAGGAAGTGCATGGATGACTTGTTTGCCTTCTATGTAGATAAATGCCAGATTTGCATTAAATCTGGGTACATTGAGACAGAGTTAAAATTTAAGAGGATCCAGTGAGATGTAGCAAGTTTTCTCCTTCCGGAGGTTATAGATTAATTAATAGTTCAGAAATAATACTAATGTTATTGCATTCTGCTAAACGTAACATAGGAACATAGAATGAAGATCTGAGTCAAGTCCATCTAGCTTACTATTCTAAATTTTGTAAGAAATGAAGTCTTGACTTATTCTGAAAGTTTAGGTCAAGAAGTACTAGAAGAAAAAGATAAAAAAATGTGCTCGAGCAACATAGCCTCTATAATTTGTAAACCCAAGTGGTATACTTCTCATTTTCAATTTTTTTAGCAGAAATAGATACTGAAGTTCCGTTTTTATTTTATAAAATCTATCACTGAATATTTATAGAGTCCAGCTATAAAGAATGACCATGAATAAATAAGACCAAGGTTCATTTGTCAGATGAACACAGCACTTTTTAGGATGTAGTATCCTTGCTTGAGTTAATGTTTAATTACTTTCTAATTTGCAAAAGTAAGTCAGCACCCCGGTCATTATTATCAATCTTTAAGGTTTTGTTCCACCGTAGAAAGCTGAAACTGCATCGTTCAAGGGGATTTGAGGCCCGAGGAGAATGGCAATAGCCTGTGGAGCTTTTATTTTCAAGGTCATCTTTTCTGACTCTCTTAGAGATCCAGAATTACTGTAAGGGTTACCAGCTGAGGTGACCTTAATGTCCAGTGGCTGTACCTAAAACTAGCCTGCCCTAGCACTGAACATTGTTGCTAAAACACATTAGCTGGTTCTGATGGGAGGGTGGGAGAAGTGTTCATTTGTTTAAAGGAAAACACTTTTGAAGAGTTCCAAGTCTTTCCTGACTATCAAGATTAAAAGCATGGTGTTGAAAAAGTTAACTTAAATCCACTGCAAAAGACCTATATGGAGTGTCACTGAAATACACAGTACACCATCTCTCCCAGTGTAGGAGAGGATGAGGTTAATTTTGTTTGGAACACAGCTGCACTGCCTGATGGTAGCAAAGTTTTCGATGATAGACAGGCTGAGTCCCTCTGAATAGTAACAGAAAGAGTTTGTATGACAAAAGAACTCTTCCTTTTACAGCCAAAAAAAGTCTGGAGCCAAAGTGTTGAGGCTTTTTTTGGTTTTGTTTTTTTTCCCCCTATCCTTTTCCTAGAAAGTTAAAGTGAGCAGAGGAGTATGGAATAGAGGATGCTTTTTTCCTTTCCACAATAGCATTTAGTGGTTGTCACATCTGAGATTTTATGCCTGTAACTTGCTTGCCTGACATCCCATTTATGATTGCCTGCTGTGGTGTGAGAAGTGACTTTCTGGCAGGAGTCTCTTCAGAAGGTCCAAATACAAGGCGGCTCATCATCTGTTTTCCTCGTGTTACAAAGCTCTGGAACTGGAGCAGTGTAGAGCAGGAGAAGAGTGTGCCTCCCTAAATCCTGGAAAGTGCTCATGCTTTATGATTTGTCATTTCTTGCTTTTTTCTTCCCTGTGTTATGACCTGATCTGTGGAACTACATCAATTGATGAAGATATAAATAAATTGATGAATATATAAATAAAGGTAAATCTTTCTGTGATTGGAGCACAGGCTCCATCAGCCAAGGTGCTTTCCAGGTTGAGGAGGACTTGGTATGTTCTTAGGTAGGACAATACCTAACTGCACAGTAGTGATTATACTTTTTAGCCCTGCTCAGTGGTAAAATTGAATGCTTATACTGTTTTCTTCTTTCTAACACGTTAAGCAATGTTGGTTTTTTGTTTGTTTGTTTTCATTTTAATGATCTCTAGGCCCCTCCCAGAGTGGTCCAGGACCTCAGTATCCCAATTATCCCCAAGGACAAGGCCAGCAGTATGGAGGGTACAGACCTGCACAGCCTGGGCCACCACAGCCACCACAGCAGAGGCCTTACGGATATGACCAGGTATTCTTTCATTTCATGAGGAAGTTGTGATTCTTACACATTGATTTGATAATCTCAGTTTCTCCTGTACTTTTCAACTAATGAATTTAAGGGCATGGTCTTGTGGGTGCGTGTGTACAATTTCATTTCCGGGTGAGTTATCTGGCATCATTTATCTGGAGGTGTGATTAGTCATTCTCTTCTGAGTTTGTAAAGTTTTGATGCAATTTGGCAAAATGAGGCCCTCCAGGCCTCCAGACCTTTGAAATTAAGGTGATCTGTTTCGTAGCGTCATGATGAATGACTTGTGTGAAAGTTGAGGTTCCTAAATCTCATGATGGATCATTCTTCATTGCTGCTTTGCAATAAAAAAGTTGAATTTTCCACACGTACAAATGCAGTAGTCATCCTCTCCAGTTGCAGAAGCACTCAGGTGTGCAACTGAGGTCCTTCTACTCTAGGGCTGTGTGGGGACACATGAAGCCTATTCTTGCACAGATTTTCTCTGAGCAGTATAGAGGAGCACTGAACATGGGAAAGAAGTGAGCTGAAAATAGACTGCTTCTTTACTATCCCTGCTAAGATAAGTTTTTAAAACAAAAGCAAAACCTACCAAAACTCTAATCTGGAGTTGTAGTGGAAGACTTCTGTAAAAAACCCCGTCTTCTAAGTAAAGGATGAAGCAGAGGTTTTACTCTTGCAGTAGGAGCTAAAAAATCTAATCTTGTAAAAATCTAATCTTGGCAACATGAATCTTTCAGAGCTGTCATTAAAACGTATGCTGTTTCTTTCCTTGTCATAAATAAAATGGAGATTAACTAAATATAACTTATGGTCAGGCTGAGGTTCTAGTGTTCAAATAAGCTCCTGATATGTCTGTAGAAGATCAGTTGAGCTTCCAAGAAGAACTTTCTCTTGGAAGTGAGAATAGCCACAATTGCCCACTTTTTAAAGGAGAAGAGTTGGCTTACTTTCTACAGAAATTAGAAAAGACAAGGAAGAAGGAACAAACTCTTAGTGTGGTAGCTTAGAGATGCAATTACTTCTAATTATTAAACAGAGAAACAAAATGCTTATACACTAAACTCATAGCTTCATCCTGCATATAGTAAGCTACAACAAAATGCTTTACCTGTAGCAAATGTAGGGGCAAGGTCTCAGTTTGCTGAGTTCCTTCCAGCTTTGCAGTAGAAGTGGATAACTCTCTCTGTCAATAGGTTCTACTTCTCCAGTTTGTGCAGTGTAAGTTCCACTGGGAAACTCATTATACAAGACCTCTCTTTCATACTAGCCACTCCCATAGGAATTGCTCTGCTTAAATTCTCATCTGGCAGCTGTTCTTAAACTCTTCTTCCTGACTGATTGTCATATTACAATGGAGAAAACCCCCTGACATTGCAGCTTAAAACTGGAATTTAAAATGCTGCCTTATCCTGATGGTACTTGGAGTGTTGGCAAAACAGCAGTGTGGAGAATATTCACCTTCTAGGACTGCTTGTTTCTGCAAGCCTTGAACCCTATGGTGAAGAATCATGGTAAGCATGTAACATTGATGCTTTCACCTCTGCCCTCCTCTGCAGTACGTGACATTCTGTCAAAAGAAACAGAGAATATCAATAAGGCTAATAATGCTATGTATGGGATCTATGGAATAATTGATTCCCATAGGACTTGTTCTTTATGTTCACCAGTGTGTGCCTTGGGTTTTGAGATACATCTATGAGTCTGTTCTGTGATGCTTGATATATGAATATTTTTAGGTATCCAGAAGCAGGTTAGTTTCCTAAATTACTTTGAATTTAGGTGACCTTGTCTTTTTGAAATAACTTAAGAGTTTAGGTGGGAAGTAATTCTGATCTTTTATGTTTGATGGCGTTCTGCAAATTTCACAGCAGTCTCTTGAATTTAAAGGTATGCTCTTTTTTGATCAGATGAAGTTTCTGGCTCTAAATCCGTATCATTGGTCTTACTTTTACATTAAGACACAAAGGATTTTTAGTGAGAAGCAACTGTAACACTTGCATTGGTTTATCATTTGTTTTTAACATCATAGTTTATTTGGATGGTCGTCTTATTTCAGCTTTTAAAACAAGACAGTATGACTTGTGGTCTAATTATGTATTCTGAATTTTTTTTAGGGTCAATATGGAAATTACCAACAGTGAAAAAGTACTCACATTCCAGTAGGCAATATCTCTTAGCAGCCATATTTTCTCCTCAGCACTGTGGACATCTTCCTGAGATGAGAACCTCCCATTCCATCTAGCTTTCTTGGAAAAATTTTGTGGCTGTTCTACGACATACAGTCTTTATGGGTTAATTGTTAAAGGCTGTAGATTCTCAGAAACTGATTTCACATCTCTACTCTAGATGGCAATATTGGACAGAAAATACGTGACATAACAATTTGCAGTGAGTTGAGAACTGTATGTCAAATAGACTGTTA
This sequence comes from Apaloderma vittatum, assembly GCF_000703405.1. Taxonomy (NCBI): domain Eukaryota; kingdom Metazoa; phylum Chordata; class Aves; order Trogoniformes; family Trogonidae; genus Apaloderma; species Apaloderma vittatum. The sequence continues at coordinate 42,173 of NW_009720225.1, forward strand.
CAGACTGAAGGGTGCAAACAGCTTTGTATGTTTATGAAGGTTATGGGAATTTAATATTTTTTCCACAGATTTTTTTTTTTGTAAGGGGAAAGGGGAAATGCACACTTTTTACAGCAGCAATATTTTGTATATTATGTTTTTCATGTGGTGAATATGTAAGACAGTACACTAATCGCTGGGCAGGATAAGAAATCTACTGTTGAAAATAGGTGGGGGCATAAGTGCTTGATTGTATAAGTCTTGAAACGGTGTACAATAAAAAGATAACAGTGAAAAAAGATGGAGAGCATCACACATCACTGATAGGTTCATGTACAAAGAATGAGAATCCCAGTTATCTAAATGGGAACATAATTAAGGATGGTATACCATAGTCTTGTGCGAAGATTAATTTTTTAAGCTTTCCAATTTTTCTGAGCGAAGCAGTTTTGTAAAAATTGTTTCTAGCATAGTTTGACAATTTTCTGCAGCATTTTTTTGGTAACGAGATAAACGTTTGGGTTTTATTTCTCAAGTGTTTTGTCACAGCTTTGCACAAGCAAGCTGTAATCCCTTTTAATAATTGCAATAACAAAGAAAATGACAAGTGTTAATTTTACTTGGCTTGGATATGCAAAGAACTTGAAAAAGAATATGGAGGACAGGACTGTGTTGTAAAAGTGTATTTTAACCTTTAGTTTAATAATTTGTATGTATCCAAATAGCCTTAGAAGACTTTGTAAAACCTATCTAAACTTTCCTAACTGGGAGTTAATACCTTTAGAAAGGGGGAATTTTTTGCGTGTGTCCATTTTTCTTATTAGTTAACATTGAGACCAAGGGATGATTTGTAACATCAAGTAATAAAACCTGTTGCTGAGGTAAATGCCAAATTTTATTTTGAACTGCATTAATGCTAGTAGTGTTGCATGTCAGATAGAGGCAGCACCTTGGTCAATAGCATAGTACACAAAAAATTGGTTTTGAGACTGTCCTGCAACTGTTTATCAGATAAGTAAATGGATATTCTGTTGTGCAGAAATCTATGCATTCAAGAATTCCTGGCAGTTTTTTATAAAGGACAAAACTTAAAATTAGCCCAGAAGTAATTTTTGGGTTGAGTTTTATTCTGTTTGTTTTTTTTTTTTCAGTTGGCTATCATGTTTGGGGGGAGAAGAAAAAAAACTGGTGTTATACATGGAAGACAAGGTTTTCAATTTGTTCATTTTTAAAGGGAAAATAATTTTATTAAAGTTGACAGAAAATACACATCTAGATTTGAACAGATACGACATGAGGAACATTATTACGAATGAAATGCTTGTAGGTTCTGTGCCAATTTTCCACCACTGTGTACTTCATTGCTATTTAAAACTGTACTCCATCAATTCTAACAGAAGAATAAATTATTTGTGATTTTAATTTTCTCATTTGTTTATTTAAATTAGATCCCCATCACTCCGATGTCTCATCTGGAGACTCTGCTGCGGGTTTCTGTTTTATAGAAGTTTGGCCAGAATAACCAAACTGTATTCGCTTTTTAGGACTTTATCAAAATTCTCTTGCCATAGCCAAGTTAATTAGAATTACCTGTTCAGTAATCAGCATGTTGTGTAGGTTGTTTGTTACGAAATTCTTCCTCTGAAAATAAAGGTCCATGAGGCTATAATCAAGATGACTGAATTAGATAAATGAGTTGAGGAGGCAAAAATGTGTTGAACCCAACCTGGTGTAGATACGTTATCTCATTTGAAATAAGCTCAACTGACATTAAGAAATAATTTGTCTTGCCAGCCCATCTTCTGTTGTCTTATTCTCCTTTTTAATGGAAACTAAAATTGCAATTTTAATAAGCAGAATTTCCTCCAGGGTTTCCCTCCTAGAGACTACTGCATTTGCAAGGTTTAATTGTTTTATAACGGTCCTGTTTCGTAAAACTTTTTAATTGGTGATGACAAAAATTACCTTATTCCTCTGATACTATGCCAGAAGAACAACTTGAGAGGAGGATAGCTCCATGTGAAAGTATTTCTGCTCAAATTATGTGCTAAAAAAGAAGCAGTTTTCCCTGAAAAAGCAGGAAAGCATTACGGGACCAGATGAAATAGCAAGATACAAGGTTCATTTTAGCAAGCGTATTTATTAAATAAAATCCAATCAATAGGAAACTAGTAAAAGGGTTACATTTGGCATTTTGCATGTAGAGTGTAGAAAATAAGACCTGAGAAGGGACACAGCAAATGAAATGTGCAAACAGAAATTATACAAATATTCAAAGACTAAAGTGGAGGAGTTAATGAATACAGTGTTTCTAGTGATCGTAGCGCTGTGATTTTTGGCATTATATTTTGCTTTTCCTTTGCAGATGGTTTTATTTCCTTTTGTGCTCTGTGAATGACTCACAGAAGGAAGAAGCTGGCTCTCTGTTTAAAATTGATTTGACTTCACAGTGTTGTAACAGAAGTAAGCAAGCCTGCCGCTTTATAGTGCAGGATAAATGTATCTTCTTGTGAGGAGTCCTCCTTTCGTATCTAAAATTCTTCTGTTTCAAGTAATTGATTTTTATTTTTTTTTTTGAAAATATGCCTGATTAAAGAGGAACAAGGACTTCAGTGTAAAAATGTCATTGTACTTCTACTATTCTCACTACAGAGGATGCTAAAACACTTTAATGTGACTTAATAGTCTGGGGTTTTATATATTAGATTCCAAAAAGGAGAAAATACTTAAATTTACAAAATGGAGATAAATTGTTACATCACCAAGTTCAGATGGAATTGATCCAGAAGCCCTGAAGAAGTTTAGAAGCAAAGTAGCTGATTTTACTACATGGGTAACAGTTGCTGTGTCATAAAATAAAAGCGTAGGGAAGAAACCCTATGAAATGAACTCAAAAAACCCTGAAGTGAATAGATAACTGGATCAAGTAGTAAGTCATTCTTTTCTAAATGTTTCTATTAATATATTAATTAATACATCAATAGTATATTAAAAGAAACATTTAACAAAACAAAAGACTGAAAGCTGCCCCTTAATCTGCTAGAATTATTGTAAAAGATGACACACAATCTGATGGAATTAATCTTTGTTTGTATGTTGACGAAGTCTGAAGTTATCTCAGAAGCTGCTACCATAAAATAAAGCATGCAGTAAGGTGGACCACCTTACTGCATGCTTTATTTTATTTGTTTTTTATATAGATAACACGGAGGAGGAATAGAAGTAAATGCTTAATATAGAAAATAATATAGAGATTAGTAACAAATTATGTGAGAGCTCTGTTAGGACCACTGATTAACACCAAATCAATTGGAGAAAAGAACATGAAAAGTTCTGGTATCAAAATGAGGTGGAAATGGTGCTGCTTAGATTATGCATGCCTGTCCTGGTTTGAGAGCACCAGGATAAAAGTATTCTAGGGCTGCTTGCAAATGCAATGGCTCATAACAAAAGTTAAGAAAAATCTGATGTTTACAAATATAACAAAGTAGATACTGGGTGGGATAATACCAGTTTACTCATATGCAGTTAATCAACTGTCAGGAGAAATTCAGTGTCTGGTGCCATAAACTTCTGCTCAGTGGGCATCTGAAGTCACAGCACCACCAAAATGTTCATAAAGCGATCATATGGAATGCTTAACGACATACGGTAACGCTGATCAGAGTTTTATCAACAGTCTGAATTGCTGTGTTCATCCTGGTCTTGCCCATATCAAAAAGGGACAGCTCAGGTAGAAGGTAAGTGGGTAATGAGTGCTTGAGAACAAATGAAGGGTGATTGGGATTCTTTATTTCAGAAGCTGGTATGTATAAACCAGCGATACATAATAAGAGCGTTATTTTTGCAAGGAGACAGACAACATGATGAAAATTAAAGGCAACAGCTTTAATACTAGTAAGAGGCTGGATGCTTTCACTCAATTCTCCTAAGCGTCCAGTGGAGTCTGATTTTCCTATACCTGAGATCTGATCGTTTTACAACAGGAGGTTTTTTTAGGATTTTTTTTTTTTAATAGATAACGTGTCCTAACTTTCCCTTACTATTCTTCACTTGATCTTTAGGAAATTAAGGTAGTTCATCGTGTCTGTAACTGCGTATTTACAGCTCAGCTTTCTGGTTGGGGGCAGAGCTGTGGGGCTAGAAAGGAAGCTGGGGTGGATCAGCCAGAGCTCTGACTGAACTCTATTCAGACAGTGGCATTATATTCACTTACTTTGACGCTTTTTAAACAAGTGGCATTGCTGAATTACTGTATAAATGCTTTTGCATTTTGGTTCATAATTTTCATTTAATCTAAAAGTTAATTTTACACAGCATAAATTCTAATTGCCTACTGCCGTTGCTGTTGCCAGAAGTGGGTTGGCATCTTGATGCAAGTCCATTCCAGGTACTTTTGTAGAAAAATGCCATTTGCTAGGACAGGCTTGGTAGAAATACACATTTTGTTTTTATGAAATCAAGCTACATCAATTATACCTCCTGACTGTCTATTAGAAAACTTCAAGAGTTTTTAATCTCCAGTATTAAGCTGCCTTCTTTACATTTTTCCAGTAATAGCTTTTCTTGTCCCAGAGCCTTTAGACTTCTTTCCACAGGGCTACAGTATAAACAAGTGCCACAGTTCTTGCCTCAGTTCTTAGAGTTTCTATCTAAATAATGGTTATGGCCTTACTTGTTAAGATAGTTTTTAAGGTACTTTCTTGCCAAGTTTATATGGTGTCATTCTCAAAGGTTAGTGATCTGTATCTCTCTGTATCTCTCTCTCTTTTTGGTGATTTCTTTTTTTTTTTTTTAACCCCAGCAATGATACAGATCATTTCAGAGCTACCTCTTTTTCAAATAAAAAGTACTCAAATAGCACCTGGACAACTACATCTATCTGTTTGTTCTCAAGGCTGTTTAGATAAAATATTTGCCTTGTATCCTGAAATATCTTTAGAAACTTACTGTTAGGGGAAAAGGATTCTGCTTATATGCACCAGAGTTTTTAATTTCTTACTCCCAGAGAGCCTGCCCATCTGAATACAACAAGATATTTGCTACCTTGGTGCTGGTTTCAGATATATCACCTGCTTCAGCATCTGTATAGGCTCAGGACAGAACAAAGTAAAACTGAGGCAGCTGTGAAGGTTGCTGTTGTATCCTCCCAAATTTTTGGCTGATGGCAAGCGGATGATTTTAGGATCATAAAGAGATGCTTGGTGGGTACTAGGGTATCATCTGTAATGGCTTCAAGTATCTCGCGTGCGTGCTGGCGTGGCTAATTGAGCCTGGTGTTCGTTGGTGCTTGTTATGACTGTGGCTGTGCTCTCGCTATAGACAGCGCTAACACTTTATTACCCCAGAATCTTAGTTATGTATGGCCTGTACTGTTAGTACTTCAGTTTCACATTGCTTAGTGTTTTCCTGCGCTCTGGCACCAAAGAAGGTAGGCAGAGAAACAGGGATCCTCTGCAAGACCCACTCTGCTGAGGAAGCAACAAAGAACATGGAGATGATTTACTTGGACAGCTTCAGTAGTTCTTTCACTATTTAGGAATTTGGAGTTTAAAATGTGATAGACCTGAGATCTGTGGGCCAGGCAAGATGGAGGTGACCTACTGACTCAAGTTTTCTTGATACTCTGCCCTATTATTATTTAAGTGACTACTAACAGCTGGTAACTGTTTGAATGAACCCTTGGCAGTGTGTCTGTGTGACTTAATTTGCATGAGTTTTTTGAAGTGAGTGGGCCAAAGCATCTTTGGTTGAGCTGCCTGTGTTTCCACTGGTGGTTGCTGTACTACAGTGTCATGCTGGCTGGTATCTGTGTCTTTGCAACCTATTGGTTCAATGACTTAAGTAACTCATAAGCTACTCCCATCAGTACTGCAGACAATTTGTATATTTAGATGGATACTGGGAAGCTCTCTCATTTGTTGCTGTTTCTCATCATGGGACTGTGTGATCACCTGTTCTATTTTTGTAAGCCATGACAGCTCACCTTTTCACCATGCCCATCTTCTAGAAAGGGTAGCGGGCAAGACTTACCTTGACAGAGATGCAAGGGTAGAATTGCTGCTGGAGATACTGGAAGATGTTTGTGATGAAGAACAGGTAGCAGTTACGTATGGGACTGGATGATAAGATCACCTATAATTCCTCCTTAGGTATGTGTTTGAGACCACCTTCATTACTGTGAGGAGTCCCTGAGCCTGAGCCAGCTATGAATTAATGGATTTACATCACATTTATCATTTGAAAACAGGGCTTTCGGGTGAATATCTCCGTAGGGAGCTGCTCCGAGTTTCTAAAGGAGCACAACATCTTCCAGGCACCAGTACATGTGAGGGAGGGGGTGCCCAACAGGCTTGCTTCCGTTGCTCCATGGTTCATGACTTCAGAGTGGGAAAGACTGCTGCAAGGAAGATGGACAAAAAATCTTGCCTTCTCTTGGCAAAATCTGTAAGGTCATGTGGAACCTCACCCAGCCCTTAATTTCTAGCACTGTGGCCACCTGTGACTACATCAGCAAAAAGAATTTACTATTCCTTTTACCTGAAGCTTCATGGTTTTTTCACAAGTATACTGACTGGTGTTACTGGCCTAGGCTGGGACACCCCTCTCCCCCACTATTTCTGCGCATGTAGATCTTGAGAGCAGCAGACACTGGTACTCTTTTTTCTCCACATAAATGAATATGCAAGAATAGGTCCCTAAGTGCACTCTGGGCAGTGATGCCAACAGTCTGTGGCATAGAGTCATGAGAGCAAAGAGTCCATTTTATCCACCATAACTGCACACTGATGAATCAGAGACCTACGTAGGCTCTGAAAGTGAAAAAAATGATGTTTGAGTAAAGGGAAGGTGTACAAAGCTGGGAGGAGGAAGGGATGATGAGACTTAGAAACATCCCCAAGCATAAAAACTTCTTTAATGTAGCCAAGGAGACTTGCAAGAACAAGGGAGGGTCTGTAGCACCACTGCTAGCACAGCGGGGACTTTGATGACCGATGGCATTCTCTGAAGGCAGTAAGTCAGATGATAAACTCATAGACATTGGAAAGGACCTAAGGAGGTCTGTAGTCCAGCCTCCTGCTCAGAGCTGGATCAATTATGAAATCAAGTCAGGACGCTTAGGTCTTCATCCACCTAGGTTTTCAAAACCTCCCTGGATGGGGACTGTGCAACCTATTTGGACATTATGTTCCCCTGCCTGGTTTTCCTCCATGTGAAAAAGTTTCTTCTTTTAGCAAGTGTGAACTAATTTTGCTTTAGCTCATGCCTGTTGCCTCTCATCATCCAACCATGTACTGCCATGAGCTACCTGCCTTGATGTTCTTGCTGACCTCCTTTTAGGTGCTTGGAGACTGCTGTTAGGTCCCCTCCCAAAACATCTCATCTTGGCCGAAGAAGCACTATGCCCACAACCACTCGGTTGTCCTCTACTGAATTTGGTCCGCTTCAGTTTCTTTGCAGGGGGTGGGACAAGGCTGGACACGGCACTGCAGGTCCATGTGGCTCCCAATGCATAGTCAGTCCCTAGCAGGCAAAGATGTCAGTGCCCAGAAACAAAAAGTGTCAGGAACTGGAGATTATACAGAAGGAGGTGTTAATTTTTATAACAATCAGAGGAGGAACAAGAGTAAGGATAGTGAATCAATATGCCTAGAACTCCATATATCTGTGTATGAATGCAATAAGTACAGGAGTATATAGAAAGATTCTTAAGTGTATGATCAAAGTTATAAATGCATTGGCATACAGAAACATGGTGTGCCATGGGATAAAGCCCTGGAGGGACTGGGAGCCCAAGAAAGCTGGTTGACTTTCAAGGATCATCTCCTCCAAGCTCAAAGGCATTGCATCCCTAGAAGGAAGAAATCAGGCAAAAAGACCAGGAGGCCTATATGGATAAACAAAGAACTCCTGGCTAAAATCAAATACAAAAGCGGAACACACAAAGCGTGGAAGCAGGGACTGGTAACCTGGGATGATAACAGGGAAGTTACTTGTGTAATCAGAGACCAGGTTAGAAAAGCTAAGGCCCTGAGAGAGTCAAATCTGGCCAGCAATATTAGAAAAATCAGAAAAGGATTTTACAAGTACGTAAGAGAA